>NC_064819.1:109520092-109821992 GCF_024166365.1 Elephas maximus indicus
AAAGTTGAAAGACTTTATAGTCTCACAGGTGGGGATATCAGCAGCATAAACCAGGTCAAACGGGATGTGATCCTCACCTGATAAAGCCAATCTAAAAACTAAGGACAAATGGAGCCATGATTTTCTAAATCATGTTTAGAGATAGAGTAATAATTGAAATTGAAAATTATGAATAAATGCCAGAAATTACATGAATAATAGTAATAACGCTTTGTGTCTTGAGACACAAAGAAATAATGTTTCCTAACATTATTCAATTACTAGATAAGTTGTTATTTCCAATAGAAATGAGAAGTGCTCTGTAACTATTCACTGAAGGAAAGGGAAAGGTAAGTAAGGTAAGGAAAAGGTGAAAAAACTCATTGTATTGACGGATCATCAGGGCCCAGTACATACTAACCAAAAAACTCACTGCCATCAAGTTGATTCCAACTCATAGTGACCCTACAGGACAAAGTAAACTGCCCCATAGAGTTTTCAAGGAGTGTCTGGTGGGTTCAAACTGCTGACCTTTTGGTTAGCAGCCATTGCTCTTTACCACTACACCACTAGCATTTTCCAGTACACACTAGGTATTCAATTAATATTTGTTGAATGCTAAATATATTAAGATTCTTTGACTGAAGGCTATATATTCCAACATAATTAGAAAAAAAAAGCAGTATTAATGTAAATACCAGACATGCAAAAAAATCCACAGATGTGGCAAAGAAGACAGATTTTATTGAGGCTTACCTCAGCAGAGTTGTGATACTGAATGAAGGTTGCAGAAATGGCATGGCTGAAGGGGTCCCCTGCTTTGGTGACCATGTCCTGCCTCACAAGAAGAGCCAGATCCACTAACTAGAAGATCAGAGTAATGAAAATAAAGTTACACAGCTGGAAATAATCATGGCTGCCACTGAAGTGGCAAAACTAAAGGAACACATTCCCAATGTTACTGATAATGTCGTCTGCCTAAAAATCTGTATTGTGGATGGAACTGTTCTAAAAAAAAAAAAAGAACTGTTCTAGGTTCTGTATATAATACAAATGATATATAATCTTTACTTTCTTGGGGGTGGTTCTCCAACTTTACTTTCATGATCATTAAAGGACCATTTTTTAATATTCAGATTTCTGGGCTCTTAGCTGGCCCAAGTATTCTAATTCAGTAGGTGTGCTCTAGGGTATAGCCTAGGAGTTTGTATTTTAAACAAAAGCCAAGAAGATGCTGATGTTTATGGTGCAAGACCCATGCTTTAACAAAATCTTGTCTGTGAGCAGTGATTCCAGATGTAGGTTTTGATAAGCACTTGGGAGATCTCATATACCTAGAAAAGTATTTTTCAAGGTTGGAAAATAATCTCTAAACAAGGCAGATGTGGACCTGAAGTTCACTATTAAGAAGAAGTATCCGAGGACTTCTAGTTCTGGTTAGGATAAAGTTGCAACAGGCAGTCACTTTTACCCTAACACCCACCAAAGCTGAGAATGCAAAGAAACATGATTGAACTAAATTCCAGAAAATGGTAAGACTGTCATAAGAGAACTCACGACTGTTCTCATTTCTGGTGCAGTGGCAGGTGGAAGAATTTGAATCACAGACAGGGATGGGGAGAAATCAACTAATCTTCTAACAAACAATATGACAGATCAGAATTCTTACCTGTGCCACGGTTTCATATGCTAGATACGCTAAAATTTCCATAGCGACGACATTGGGTTTTATCTCCATACTGCTGCAGTCCAACCAGTCTCGAAATTTGGAGGCCTTTTTGGCTAGTGATTAAAAAAATAAGTGTAGAAAATTTAATTTTTAAACAACGTCTTGATACTGCATGTTACTTTCACGAAATGAAAACTGTTTCCTAAAAATTGAATATGAAAAATAATGTGTACAAAATACAGTATTTCCAAAGTTTTATTAATCTCTAAACATTCTAGCCTCAAGAAATTCAAGTTTTAACCCTCAGCTGGAAAGCAGTTCAATGGGTGCTTTCAAGAAATCCCTTATGCATTTGGTCTTTTATTTTGTATCTATGCTACATAACATTGTTTACTAAACCACTTAATGTTTAACACTTCTCACACTGCTTCACAATTCATTCCATTTGGCTACAGCTTATGTTATAACAATGGTCAGAAGGGTTACTTTGCTTGATGCAACTTTTATTCTTGTGGAAAGAAAATACTGCAAGACAGAACCTGTGATGACAAAAGGAACATACAGAAACTGCATTTCTAATACCTCTCAAAACATATATATTGCTAGAACAGGCTCAAAGTAGTAATTTAGAATTGAATAAAATAAACCTACATCTGGCCTGATCTAAATGTGCAGTTACATTTTCCTGATTGCAGAGATGTCCAATTTCTTAAGTCTGACTCTTAAAACCATACAAATAGATTCTAACCTGCCTTTAAAATCAAATCGCCCATTAGCCAAACCAAGACCAAACCCATTGCCACTGAGTCAGTTCTAACTCACAGCAATCCTACAGGACAGAGAAGAACTGCCCCATGGGATTTCCAAGGTTGTAAATCTTTATGGAAGTAGGCTGCCACATCTTTCTCCTGAGGAGCGGCTGAACTGATCTCTCAGTTACCAGTTGGGCGCTTAACCACTGTGCCACCAGGGCTCCTAAACTGCTCATTACTCACTTATTAAGCCGTTATCTGGCCTTGAGTATAGTCTCCTCTGTGTTCACCCTGGATGCTCTCCCTCTATCACTCTTCTCCATTCATGGAAATCCTGACCATACAGGCCAAAGGGAGATGTTTCCACTTTCACAACTTATTGAACCTTTATACCATCAAATATCTTTTCATTCCATTTAAATTTCTCAAACCATATTATTATTTGTGGGCAAAGACCATGCCTCATATCTCTCTGCATACCTGACAGCACCAAGCACACATGGAACCAAGCATCTTTGGAACCTTCAGTTAAATATCTCTAAACTTTCACAGCGCTAAGCAGAGTCTAATTTAATATAGGACCTTTGATATTAATTTAGCAACTAGAAGGAAAATATAGTGAAGATTTTATCAAATCTATAAGATAATAATCTTTTAAAAAAAGGTCACCGATTATTCTTTTGATTAATCTGGTCCCACAGGTCTATAAAACACTGAATAGTAACTCAAATCATGATGTTTTGATCCTTACAGATACAGTCTTCATGGATTCCACATACAGGAGAGTTTTCTTTAAAATAAATCACAGAAGACATTAAGTTCTGCTATTGAAGTACATATCCAAAGTTGTCAAATGTGGCAGAATTATGATAATCCCCCTTAAAGCTATCTCCCTAAAGTAACCAATCTTTCAAATAGTCTCTGACATGCAGCATTCCATCTAACTAGCAAGCTGCGATAGCTCACAAACACTTGTTTAACATCTGTGGAGTACTTCTGAAGTTAACAGGCAGCAATTTGGCAAGATCAATAACGTGCACCTCGTTCACTTCTCTGACAGACTGTTAGGAACGTAGAAACAGATATTTTGTGACTATGCTCTGGACTATTTACCGTAAAAGCATTCATTGCAGCGTTATTCACAACAGCCAAAATGTGGAAACAACCCACATGCCCATCCACAGATGAACGGATAAACAAAATGTGGTCTACATGTACAATGAAATAGTATTCATCCATAAAAGGAGAAATGAAGTTCTGATACATGCTACAACATGGATAAACCTTGAAAGCATTATGTTAAGTGAAATAAGTCAGACACAAATGGACAAATATTGTATGCTCCCACTTCTGAAATATTTAGAATAGGCAAACGCAAAAAGACAAAAGTTTTTTAGTGGTTACCAAAGGCTGGGGATGGGGAATGGGGTGATGAAAAACTTTTAGAAATAGACCATGGTGATAGTTGCACAACATGGTGAATGTAATTAATGTCACAGAATTGTATACCTAAAAAATGGCTAAAATGGCAAATTTCCTGTCATATATTTTTACCACAATGGAATAAATTTTTTTTTTTTTAAAGGAAGGGTTAGTATTCGGATAGATCTGTCCACCTAAGCAACAGAATTAGTAGCTTCCTCACTTTTCTTTCTTTCACTAGATAGTAAGCACTTGGAATGCCGGAGCAAGGAGCATGTATCTACCGTTGTATCCTCAGCATCTAGAATAGCGCTTGGCATTAGAAGAGTCTCAATAGATATTTCTAGAAGAAACAAATAAATGAATGAATGAAAAATATTTCTTTATTAAAAGGGTAGGGTTCAAGCTTCTCTATGCATTAAAAAAAGATGCATAGAGGCTCCATAAGCCACTTCCAAACCCAAAACCAAACCCAGTGCCATCGAGTCGATTCCAACTCATAACGACCCTATAGGACAGAGTAGAACTGCCCCACAGTGTTTCCAAGGAGCGCCTGGCGGATTCGAACTGCCTACCCTTTGGTTAGCAGGCGTAGCACTTAACACTACATCACCAGGGTTTCCATAAACCACTTGGGTTATTGCTATTCCAAGGGTGAAGCCAATTTCCTCCTCTGTCACCAGGAGAAGGAGAGATTGACCCTTTCAGGACATTGTTGGTTTCAGCAAAAGACCCCTAGTCATGACAGTTTGCTTCCATCAAGAAATGGGAAGGCTTTAGAATGAACTAATTCCTTGTCTTTCCACTCTCTTCCCAATACATCAGGAGAAAAGGTAATTTGGAAATTGGCTAGCAATTTAAATAGAATCCTGAACAAAGGCCAATAGGTCCTAGAATTATCAGCTTTTTGACACTACCTGGGTATTCCATTCTCTCATCCCTGTATACTATTTCATAATTTCTATCCCATCAGCCTTTCCACACTCAATCTTTCCCTCAGTGCCCTCTGTAATACTCATTCAAATCTGAAGAAATTCTTCTTCAGTTTCAGCATCTTTAAAAACATTGTTCTTTGCCTTAACTGAAAATAGCCTTCCGCAGAAAATATGGCTTTCCCTGCAACTTTCTATCAAGAGGTCCCTTCTTCCCTTCCTTCTATAAATATTTACTGGGCAGCTACTGTTTGCCAGCCTATTCATTTCCCATATCCCATCTATGAGAGGGCCTGGAAGGAATACCTTTGTCTAAGTATCTCCAACAACAAGTACACTGACAGCAGACTTCTTACTATCAAGAGATGCTAATATTTTCATAAATAACTTTTACTAATAAATAACTATCAGCGTACAATTTCCTACCCAACTAAACTATCATTCAAGTATAGGGCAAAATATGAGTGCTTTAAACTCTTGAAGATCCTAAGAAAAATAAAATCAAGCTGAGAGGGAAAGCTTAGACACTTATTAACTTAAAAATTTCTAAGTCATGGATATGTATTAAAAATTAAGGCTTGCAATTAAAATAATAGAAATAGAATATATAACATCCAAGCTGGTAAAGGAAAAATGTAATAAAGAAAACCCAATCAATCCAATAGGATGTACAAGAGGAAAAATCAAACAGAAAAGCACAGTAAGCTTACAATACAAAATAACACAGCACAGACAAACCCAAATGCATCAGTAATTAAACACATATAAATTGATCTAATTCATCAATGAAAATACACAGAGGCTCTGAGATTAATTAAAAAGAAAATCTAGGTATCAGTTGTTTACAAAAGCTATATATATAGTACAAACAGAGAAAGCGAAGGGTTGGAAAAAGATTTACAAGACAAATTCTAACCAAATGAAAGCTAGTGAATCAATATTGATACGAGATTAAAGAAGACTTTGAGGGAAATGACTGACTTACATAAATACAAAAAACAAAAGAATGGTAAACCTCATCAATGTCTCATACAGTTTACCGTCAGCCTATAAAGTTATAAAGATGCTACTTTAAAATGTATCAGTAATCCCAACTGGTGAATGCCATGATCAAACGTTTAAGAAGACATATGACAGGATCAAGGTTCCTACATCTTGGTTTCTCAGAAAGGAGAGGAAAGAAAAGAGCCTAACACTCTTGACCAGCGTGGGAATTGCTTCTGAATTTGCTGACCCACTTGGGTTATAGAGTTCCCAACCACAGTATTTTGGAATATAAAACAGATTCTCCCACTACGGTTGCATAATGAATCACCTATGGGCACCATGTAAACCAATATTTTTAAATGACCAAATCCTTCCCATCTAAAGAAAAAAAAAAATAAGCATAACATACTGCTTATACTACAGTTATTTAGAAAGGAAAATTATTCACATTTAACCTACTACAGTTGATTACTGAGTTACAAACAGAAAATGAAGAGTTACTAAAAAACTGCTTTTCAAACAAAAGCCATATTAGAAGACTTCAATAGAACTTAGTTATAGTGTGAAAGAGCACTTCTGTCCCTCTAAGTGAATTAACTTTAAAATATAATTAAAAAAAATAGCTCAATAGCATTAAATGTTACTTTATAAACTAGAAATTTATACTTTTAAAAGACTTGAATGCCATTTTTAAACCTAAAAATTACAATACAAAAACCTCTCATTTGCTGAAATTGCCATGATCTGAAGTGTCATTTACTTAATGCTTCACAGATGTATGATGCCAAATTGTTAGTCAGATTGGGAAGTATATTTAGTTAGAAAAAAATCTTCCAAAACATGTTTTCCTATATTTTACTGACATTTACATGGCACACCATTTGAAATGTGTCATTTATTTGCACTTTGTGATCTATAAATGAAGCTCTCATTTTCTTTTTCCAAATCACACACATTGTTATTGTGACCACATGATGGCTTTTTGTTTAAAGACACCATTGTCTGTGTAATTCCTCAGACCAGGGTCATGTGCTACTTCGTCATATTTTTAACTGGACTTTTCATCACGTTCTCTCTTTGACCTTTACCCTGAGAGCCTTAGTCATCACTGAACTGTTGCTGTAAGGACGTTCTGCTACACAATCTATCCCACTGTTTATCATGGGTCTTTATGTTCTTTTAGTAAACTGCTGTGCAGTGTTGGGAAGTACTCATTCTACCACTAGGTTGCTTGTGCTACAAAAGCATGGGCTAATGAATGTGGCTAATGTTGAATGCACGCCACACAGCAGGAGTTTACAGACAATAATGGAAGATACTACTGATATGCTGCTTTGTGTTAATATGCGCATGCATGAATAAAAGGGGAAAGTCTGGGATTTGTTAATTAACATTGGGGGCTTTGAAATGTCATGACTGTACTATTAGAACCCCTTTGGGTCAAGTAAAATCAGCATTACTACTGTAAATATGACTAAGAAACTAGAAAAGAAACTAAAATGGGAATATTAAATCAAATGGACTTCTTCTGACTAAAAGCAATGTGAATAATTAACATGGCTCTCTGTGTATTACTAGCATCCTTTATAACCTCTGATACTATTAACTGCAAAACAGTAGTGTGGGGTAAAATCTTTCACAGGTTCCCCCTGCAATGCAGAGGTTGTTTCTGTAACAACCCAGTGCCGTCGAATCGGAAACATAGCGAGAACTGCCCCACAGAGTTTCCAAGAAGCACCTGGCGGATTTGAACTGCCGACTCTTTGGTTAGCAGCTGTAGCACTTAACCACTATGCCACCAGGGTTTCCTCTGTAACAGTTATAACTCTGCAAATATTGAATCCACCAATTCCTAAGGAACAGAGATCATGCCATACTGTAGTAACGCGTGTAACACATAACCTTTTATGCATACAATTAACTGTAAGTTAGATGCTTACTTACAGAAACTTAATTGCCGACTTTCGCAAAATTCTGCATATTGAGCTGAGTCCATCATTCGAGTTTGTCTTTCCGCTCTCTAATGGATAAAAATAAAAAGACACATTTTTAAAGCAATAAACTATTATATATGTTTTCATAGCTAAACTTAGAATTGAAATACCATTTTCTTTTCCTTACTCCAAGCAAACAGTTCAGTACTACCGTAAATACCAGCATACATAAAATCGTGGTAACTGTGGATGTGAAGTTTGTTTCTTTTGGAAAAATAAAGTGTAAAATACCATTTTCTGCCACTCTGTTACTGTTACTATAGTGAAAAAGAGAACTAAAGGACCTCAGTTCTTAGATTATATACTTTTAAATTTTCTTACCTGTACCATTCTTTTAAAGAAAAACAAAACCGTGAGGGGATAACAGTAAACCACACAGAAAAACTGTTGTTAACTATTATTACCCATCTGCCTTAAAGCTGTGATTTTTCAATGCTCAAACAAGAGTCAGCCAATAGGGTCCATGTATTTCCCCTCAGTTAGAACATGAAGCCAGACAGAGTTAACAGATTCATATTTTAAATTGTAAAGAAAATAAAGAAAAAGGTAAATACAACACAAATCCTTTAAAAGGAGTCCAGGTATGATTCACAGTTTGGTATAGCTTCACTCGTGGGTTTTTTGATTCAGTATAGCAGATGTTTGCTGCCTCATTGTCCCACAAGAGGTAGGATAATTATAATTCACTCATAGTTTGGTGGGAAAGAATATGACCGCTTCCGCTTCCTTGGCAAGAGAAACAGTTTGAAATGAGACAGGCTGGTACTTCTTGGAATGAGTTTCTGGTCAGTAAAGGGAAAAAATTCCTGAGACTTTACTTTTTTTTCTGCTTTGAAAGGACTTTCATTAAGTTATCTTTATGATGGTTATTGAAGTATATAGTCAAACAAACCAAACCCATTGCCATCAAGTTGATGTCAACTCAAAGTGCCCCACAGGACTAAGCAGAACTGCCCCATAGAGTTTCCAGGGCTGAAAGCTTTATGGAAGCAGATTATCACATCTTCCTCCCACAGAGCAGCTGCTGGGTTTGAACCGCCAACCTTTCAGTCAGCAGCCGAACACTCAAGCGCTGTGCCACCAGGGCTCCTTTGGAGCACATTTAAGTACCACTTTTTCTAACATCTGTGGATATTTTTTGTGTTTTTTAAATTGAGATTATTCTTTTTTTGTTTGTTTGATTTGGGTGAACGGTCAATTTTATTCCAATGATATGTCAGTTGACAGAATAATGGTGCATTAGCTGCCCTGGATAAAGAAAAATAGATGGGATGCTGAGGATTAAGGTAAAAGTTTACTAACTACTGTGGTTCCTTCTAAGACCACTGACTTTTTTTTTCCTTTCTCCTTCCTTCCTTTTATCTCTCCTACTCTCTTCCTCCCCTCCTTTCTATCCTTCCTTCCCTCCCACACAAACATACTCACAGGTATATACATATGTGCAGGAAGAAACAAACCCAGGCTTCTCTTGCTTCAACCTTCTAGGTACAACTAGCCTTTTCTGAGCAAGGACAAGCAAATATATACATACACACTTCCATATGTATCCTCTTGTGCATGTATCAGAAACACCATATTTCCTTAAGGGTATATTGGTATATTATTGAGTGAATTTTTATATACCTGAAAGTACTTTTTTTTTAATATATGAACGCATGGTTTAGTTTTCTTCCTCTTTTAAATGCATCTGTCACATTACTTAAATGTTTGCTGACGGAAATTAGAAAATAAGGAAAGAAGAATTTATGTATTTTGAACACAACAAATCAGTTACTAATAAAAACTCATTGCTGTGGAGTTGTTTCCGACTCAAGGTGAACCCAGGTGACAGAGCAGAACTGCCCCATAGGGTTTCCAAGGCTGTAATCTTTGCAGAAGCAGACTGCTGCATCTTTCTCCCATGGAGCAGCTGGTGGGTTTGAACTGCTGACCTTTCGTTAGCAGTCAAGCACACTAAACACTGTGCCACAAGGGCTCCTTAGTTACTACGCCTATTGTCGTCCAGTCGATTCAGACTCATACAGGTTTATTTAAAAAAATCTCCTGGAGGCGGAGCCAAGACGGCAGAACAGACAGATGCTTCCAGCAAGCCCTCTTTACAACAAAGACCCGAAAAAAACAAGTGAAATGAGTATATTTGTGATAAGCTAGGAGTCCTGAGAATCAAAGGCAAGCTCAGACAATGAACTAAGGGGCAGGAGGAGGAAGAGGCCATTCAAAAATGGAGAGGAGTTACTGGACCTGAATTGTGGGGAGCCCTCACGCACTATGCCTGGAGCGGTAGCGGTGGCAGACTGATACTAGTGTTTGGCAGCAGTTTCCTCAGGGAGAAGCAGCCAACCACACAGCCCACTCATACCTCCAGAATCTCAGAAGAACAGCGCTCTCGGCAAAAGCTAAGTACTTGCATATATTTTAACACGCCCCCCGACCCCCAAGCCAGCTTAAGCAGCTGAATCCCTGGGCCTGAGATATGCCCTGTTGAGCACCTACAGCCATCCTCCCAGCCTTGGGGAAGGAAAAAAATTGCAACTGGGGGGAAAAGATAATTTACTAGCTCCATTAACTGGGGGAGCTCAGGACAGAAGCGGCTCCTGTCCAGGCATATACCGTCCATGGACCTTGAGCACCTTTCCCTTCTGCATGGACCTGTGTGGGCCTATTTTGGGAGAAAAGGCCCTAGTTGGCAAAATCCAACCATTTCAGCTGTGTGGTGGAGAGGTGGGTGTTTGATGTTTGACGTTGCTTTGCCTATTAAACAAGGTCCTCACCTACCCACATCAGGGACCTAAGGACTGGTAGCTCCACTCAGGTCACCCAGCCACCCGCAACAGGGGTCCAAAGATAACTGGTACCTCCCAATCCTTACCATCAAAAACTTTGGGTGCCCATGGTCCCTCTGCAGAACCCACCCACCAGCACGCTCTAGGGAACAGGGACGCCTTTTCCTCAGAGACACTCGGGGGTCAGTTCTCAGCCCCCTGCCTTGTTCAGAGCATGACCTCCTGCTGCAATCAGATACCGGTATATACGCCAATCACCCCTGCCCCTCTAAGACTGTAGGGCAGAGCCTGTACCACACACTTGATGATCAGCTACCTGGAAACCTGAGCTGAACTCACACAAGAAAACTGAATGGGCTCCTGGACTGATATACCTGATAATGTCTCTAGCCATCTGGGGACAGGACATCAGAGCTCCAAAGGCAAAAATAATCAAGCTAGCTCACTCAAGCAACCCATAGGGGTATACCAAAACAAAACAAAGCAATAAGCTACGACAGAGTAAGCAAGCATAAACTAATACAACAACTTACAGAAGGTTCAGAGACAACAGTCAATATCAAGTCACATAAAGAAACAGACCATGATCACCTCAACAGGCTCTCAAAACAAAGAATCCAGGGATCTTCAAGATGAAAGTACGTTCCTGGAATTACCAGATGCAGAATACAAAAGTTTAATATACAGAACCCTTCAAAACATCAGGAAGGAAATGAGACAATACGCAGAACAAGCCAAGGAACACACAGATAAGGTAACTGAAGAAATTAGAAAGATTATTCAGGAACATAATGAAAAGTTTAATAAGCTGGAAAAAACCACAGACAGACAGCAATCAGGAATTCAGAAGATTAACAACAAAATTACACAAGTAGACAACTCAATAGAAATTGAGAGGAGCAGAATTGAGCAAGTAGAAGCTAGAATTTCTGAACTCGAAGATAAATCACTCAGCACTAATATATCTAAAGAAAAATCAGATAAAAGAATTAAAAAAAATGAAGAAACCTTAAGAATTATGTGGGACTCTATCAAGAGAAATAACCTACAAGTGACTGGAGTACCAGAACAGGGAGGGATAACAGAAAATACAGAGAAAATTGTTGAAGATTTGTTGGCAGAAAACTTCCCTGATATTGTGAAAGATGAGAAGATATCTGTCCAGGATGCTCATTGGACTCCACATAAGGTAGATCTGAAAAGAAAATCACCATGACATATTATAATCAAACTTGCTAAAACCAAGATAAAAAGAGAATTATAACGGCAGTGAGGGATAAACGAAAAGTCACCTACAAAGGAGAGCCAATAAGAGTAAGCTTGGACTACTTGGCAGAAACCATGCAGGCAAGACGGCAATGGGATGACATATTTAAAAAACTGAAGGAAAAAAAAACTGCCTGCCAAGAATCATATATCCATCAAAACTGTCTCCTAAATATGAAGGTGAAATTAAGACATTTCCAGATAAACACAAGTTGAGGGAATTCATAAAAACCAAACCAAAACTACAAGAAATACTAAAGGGAGTTCTTTGGTTAGAAAATCAATAATATCAGGTATCAACCCAAGACTACAACACCGGGCAGGGCAACCAGAAGTCAACTCAGACAGGGAAATCCAAGAAAATAAAGCAAGATTATATATATATATATAAAAAGCCCAACACAGGGTAACAGTGATGTTATTATATAAAAGAAGACAACATTAAAATAATAATGAGGGACTAAGAAATGTAATCATATACCTTCCATATGGAGAGGAAGATACAGCGAGCGATACAAAGAAATAAAAGTTAGTTTTAAATTTAGAAAAATAGGGGTAAATAATAAGGTAACCACAAAGGAGACAAACTATCCTACTAAAAAAAAAAAATACAAGGGAAAAATAGAGACTCAGCAGAAACAAAATCAACAACAAATATGAGGAAAGGACAATATATAAAGAAAATCTACTCAGCACATAAAATCAAGTGGGAAAAAGAAACTGTCAACAACACACAAAAACAACATCAAAATGATAGCACTAAATTCGCACCTATCTATAATTACCCTGAATGTAAACGGACTAAATGCACCAATAAAGAGACACAGAGTGGCAGAATGGATTAAAAAACAAGATCCGTCTATATTAGTTTGTTTGTGTCTCTAAGTCTAAAAGACACACCTTAGACTTAGAGACACAAACAAACTAAAACTGAAAGGATGGAAAAAAATAAATCAAGCAAACACAAACAACAATAAAAAAAGAGCAGGAGTGGCAATATTAATTTCTGACAAAATAGACTTTAAAGTTAAATCCATCAGAAAGGATAAGGAAGGACACTATATAATGATTAAAGGGACAATACACCAAGAAGATATAACCATATTAAATATTTATGCACCTAACGACAGGGCTGCAAGATACATAAACCAAACTCTATAAGCATTGAAAAGTGAGATAGACAGCTCCACAATAATAGTAGTAGACTTCAACACACTACTTTCAGTGAAGGACAGGACAGTCAGAAAGAAGCTAGATAAAGACACGGAAGATCTAAATGCCACAATCAAGCAACTTGACTTCGTCGACATATACAGAACACTCCACCCAACAGCAACCAAGTATACTTTCCTTTCTAGTGCACATGGAACAGTCTCTAGAATAGACCACACATTAGGTCATAAAGCAAGCCTTAGCAGAATCTAAAACACTGAAATATTACAAAGCATCTTCTCTGACAATAAGGCCATAAAAGTGGAAATGAATAACAGGAAAAGCAGGGAAAAGAAATCAAACACTTGGAAACTGAACAATACCCTGCTCAGAAAAGACTGGATTATAGAAGACATTAAGGATGGAATAAAGAAATTCAGAGAATCCAATGAGAATGAAAACATTTCCTATCAGAACCTCTGGGACACAGCAAAAGCGGTGCTCAGAGGCCAATTTATATCAATAAATGCACACATCCAAAAAGAAGAAAGGGCCAAAATCAAAGAACTATCCCTACAACTTGAACAAACAGAAAGAGAGCAACAAAAGAAACCCACAGACACCAGAAGAAAACAAGTAATAAAAATTAGAGCTGAACTAAATGAAATAGAAAACAGAAAAACAATTGAAAGAATTACCAAGACCAAAAGCTGGTTTTTTGAAAAAAGCAACAAAATTGATAAACCACTGGCCAAACTGACAAAAGAAAAATAGGAGAGGAAGCAAATAACCCGAATAAGAAATAAGATGGGCGATATTACAACAGACCCAACGGAAATTAAAAGAATCATATCAGATTACTATGAAAAATTGTACTCAAACAAATTTGAAAACGTAGAAGAAACGGATGAATTCCTAGAAACACACTACTTACCTAAACTAACACAAACAGCGGTAGAGGAACTAAATAGACCCATTACAAAAGAAGAGATTAAAAAGGTAATCAAAAAACTCCCAACGAAAAAAAGCCCTGGTTCAGAAGGCTTCGCTGCAGAGTTCTACCAAACTTTCAGAGAAGAGTTAACACTACTACTACTAAAGGTATTTCAGAGCATAGAAAAAGATGGAATACTACCAAACTCATTCTATGAAGCCACCATATCCCTGGTACCAAAATCAGGTAAAGAAACCACAAGAAACGAAAATTATAGATCTATATCCCTCATGAACGTAGACGCAAAAATCCTCAACAAAATTCTAGCCAATAGAATTCAACAACGTATCAAAAAAATAATTCACCAAGTGGGATTCATACCAGGTATGCAGGGATGGTTCAACGTTAGAAAAACAATTAATGAAATCCACCACATAAATAAAACAAAAGACAGGAATCACATGATTTTATTAATTGATGCAGAAAAGGCATTTGACAAAGTTCAACACCCATTCATGATAAAAACTCTCAGCAAAATAGGAACAGAAGGAAAATTCCTCAACATAATAAAGGGCATTTATACAAAGCCAATAGCCAACATCACCCTAAATGGAGAGAGCCTGAAAGCATTCCCATTGAGATCAGGAACCAGACAAGGACACCCTTTATCACCACTCTTATTCAACATTGTGTTGGAGGTCCTAGCCAGAGCAAATTAGGCTTGATAAAGAAATAAAGGGCATCCAGATGGGCAAGAAAGAAGTCAAAGTATCTCTATTTGCAGATGACATGATCTTATACACAGAAAGCCCTAAGGAATCCTCCAGAAAACTACTGAAACTAATAGAGGAGTTCAGCAGAGTATCGGGATACAAGATAAACATACAAAAATCAGTTGGATTCCTCTACACCAACAAAAAGAACATCGAAGAGGAAATCACCAAATCAATTCCATTTACTGTAGCCTCCAAGAAGATAAAATACTTAGGAAATAAATCTTATCAGAGATGTAGAAGACTTATACAAAGAAAACTACAGTACAATTCTGCAACAACCCAAAAGAGACTTACATCAGTGGAAAAACATACCTTACTCATGGATAGGAAGACTTAACATTATAAAAATGTCTATTCTACCAAAAGTGATCTATATATTTAATGTAATTCTGATCCAAATCCCAACGACATTCTTTAATGAGATGGAGAAACAAATCACCAACTTCATATGGAAGGGAAGGAGGCCCCGGATAAAGAAGGCATTGCTGAAAAAGAAGAACAAAGTGGGAGGCTTTACTTTATCCGACTGTAGAACCTATTATACCGCCACAGTAGTCAAAACAGCCTGGTACTGGTACAACAACAGATACATAGACCAGTGGAACAGAATTGAGAATCCAGACATAAATCCATCCACATATGAGCAGTTGATATTTGACAAAGGCCCCAAAACAGTTAATTGGGGAAAAGACAGTCTTTTTAACAAATGGTGCTGGCATAACTGGATATCCATCTGCAAAAAAATGAAACAAGACCCATACCTCACTCCATGCACAAAAACGAGCTCAAAATGGACCAAAGACCTAAATATAAAATCTAAAACAATAAAGTTCATGGAAGAAAAAATAAAGACAACGTTAGGAGCCCTAATACATGGCATAAACAGTACACAAAACATTTTTAAGAATGCAGAAGAAAAACTAGATAACTGAGAGCTGCTGAAAATCAAACACCTATGCTCATCCAAAGACTTCACCAAAAGAGTAAAAAGACTACCTACAGACTGGGAAAAAGTTTTTAGCTGTGACATTTCCGAGTGGGGCCTGATCTCTAAAATCTACATGACACTGCAAAAACTCAACTACAAAGAGACAAATAACCCAATTAAAAAATGGGCAAAAGATATGAATAGATACTCCACTAAAGAAGACATTCAGGTAGCTAATAGATATATGAGGAAATGTTCACGATCATTAGCCATAAGAGAAATGCAGATCAAAACTACAATGAGATTTCATCTTATTCCAACAAGGCTGGCATTAATCCTAAAAATACAAAGTAATAAATGTTGGAGAGGCTATGGAGAGACTGGAACACTTATACACTGCTGGTGGGAATGTAAAATGGTACAACCACTTTGGAAACCGATTTGGCATTTCCTTAAAAAGCTAGAAATAGAACTACCATACGATCCAGCAATCCCAGTCCTTGGAATATATCCTAGAGAAATGAGAGCCTTTACACGAACAGATATATGCACACCCATGTTTACTGCAGCACTGTTTACAATAGCAAAAACATGGAAGCAACCAAGGTGCCCATCAACGGATGAATGGATAAATTATCGTGTATTCACACAATGGAATACTATGCATTGATAAAGAACAGTGAGGAATCTGTGAAACATTTCGTAACATGGAGGAACCTGGAAGGCATTATGCTGAGTGAAATTAGTCAGTTGCAAAAGGACAAATATTGTATAAGACCACTATTATAAGAACTTGAGAAATAGTTTTAACTGAGAAGAAAACATTCTTTTGTGGTTACGAGAGCGGGGAGGGAGGTAGGGAGGGTGGGAGAGGGGCAGTCACCAATTAGATAGTAGATAGGAACTACTTTAGGTGAAGGGAAAGACAACACACAATACAGGGGAGGTCAGCACAACTGGACTAAACCAAAAGCAAAGAAGTTTCTGGAATAAACTGAATGCTTCGAAGGCCAGCATAGCACGGGCAAGGGTCTGTGGACCATGGTTTTAGGGGATATCTAAGTCAATTGTCATAACTAAATCTATTAAGAAAACATTCTGCATTCCACTTTGAAGAGTGGCGTCCGGGGTCTTAAACGACAGCAAGCAGCCATCTAAGATGCATCATTGGTCTCAACCCACCTGAAGCAAAGGAGAATGAAGAACACCAAGGACGCAAGGCGATTACGAGCCCAAGAGACAGAAAGGGCCACGTGAACTAGAGGCTACATCAACCTGAGACCAGAAGAACTAGATGGTGCCTGGCTACAACCGAGGACTGCCCTGACAGGGAACAGAACAGAAAAGCCCCGAGGGAGCAGGAGAGCAGTGGGATGCAGACTCCAAATTCTTATAAAAAGACCAGACTTAATGGTCTGACTGAGACTAGAAGAACCCTGGTGGTCATGGCCTCCAGGCCTTCTGTTTGCCCAGGACAGGAACCATTCCCGAAGCCAACTCTTCAGACATGGATTGGACTGGACAATGGGTTGGAGAGGGATGCTGGTGAGGAATGAGCTTCTTGGATCAGGTGGACACTTGAGACTATGTTGGCATCTGCTGCCTGGAGGGGAGATGAGAGGGTGGAGGGCGTTAGAAGCTGGTGAAATGGACACGAAAAGAGAGAGTGGAGGGAGAGAGCGGGCTGTCTCATTAGGGGGAGAGTAATTGGGAGTGTGTAGCAAGGTGTATATGGGTTTTTGTGTGAGAGACTGACTTGATTTGTAAACTTTCACTTAAAGCACAATAAAAATTATATTAAAAAAACTCTTAAGATTGAAGCACGATCACTCATGTAGATGTGTGCGCACGTGCACGCACACACGCGCGTTTATCACGTGTTACATTCATGTGTGCGTAGGCACGCACATGTTTCTAACACACAGGAATGTATGTATATATACTGCACATATACATACATTCCTGTGTGTTAGAAACATGTGCGTGCCTACGCACACATGAATGTAAGTCTTACTACATAGCAGGAGTGTTTCAGGTTTGAATTTTCAGCTCTGAGAAAAATATCTGACATGTGGTAAATAAATAAGCAATGAAGGTTTGTTGAATAAATAAGTGCTACCATTTTATCCTATGAGCAAGGCAAATGACTACTGCCGTAAAGCAGCCCGTCCTTGATTATCTATGCAGTCCTACGAGTCTTCTCTGCTACTCTCCAGCTAGGCAGCCTCAGCCACCCAACCCATGCTGGGCAGAAAGGACTCAGGTATGGAAAAAGAAAGTAACTTCCTAAAGGGATTGTTAATATTAACTTGTTGTACCAATTTAGACAATAAAAACTTGGTTTGTGGACATATGCTTACATAGTTAATGTATCTACAGTAAGTGTTTCTGGAAATGAAATCCAAGGAAGCTTGCCCTAAGAGGTTAAGGTAGCCACATCTGCCAGCTTTAACTAAGTGATGTATTTAGCTAGCTGGAAGATTTTGAACCTCAAAGCCGATCATCTGGCTATATTTCAAAAATACCCATAAACCTCTGAAGGACTTTCAATTATTACAGCTAGCTTCATTCCTTTCAGACACCCTCTCGAGTGCCTATTCTCTTTACTTCCTTAAGCATCTTTGTTTATAATTCCTTCAGCATCTGAGCAGTGACCTCTGACGTGAGGAGTGCCATGTACCTGGCCCTTGGGTATGCATCCGAAGCCACTTACCCAGTGCCTAGCACACAGCAAACACTCAGTGCAAAGTGGTTGATTCAGCAAACATCTTCAGGCAGTATAAAATCATGACATACTAGAGCTAGAGTGCAGCTTAAAGTTCATCTTGTTCAATCCCCCTTATTTTAAAGATAAGAAAATTGAGGTTCAGAGAGAAGTAATTCGTGAAAGGTGACCAGGCTAGATATTAAGCCCAGGACTCCCAATTTCCAAGCCAGCCTATTTTCATTATAAAAAGCTGTCTCCAACCTATAGTAATTTTTCCCTAAAATGTTCTCCTTTGGGATCCAATAAATTCCATGTAGAATCTTACCAAAAAGTATCATGTAGTCACTATAATTAAAAATTAAGTGTTTTTGAGAAAAACAAATTAGTGAGGCCAGGGGTCAGCGAAGGCGGCACAACCTGAGGATGCTCTAATGCAGAATTTACAAACGCTACTGTTTCTGGTACTGCTGCAAACATGTCCCAGGTGTGTAGAGATACTGATTTCCCTCAGCCCTCTGGATGTCAGGCAAGGCTGAGGCAGCAGAACCTCCAGGACGGTGTCTAGTTATGAATTGTCTTGTCCATTTATCTTGGTGTGACAAAAATATTGTCATTTTCTATGTGTGTCGTGATGTGAAATGGTCTGGAAGCACTTGTACTACTAATAGCGTCCTTGAATATTACACGAGATAGTGCCCACATGCTATTCACTGCAGGGTCAAGTGAGCTCAACACTGAATCACAGATTCTCACAATAACCAGGACTGTAAGATGATTCAGATATGCTCATCATGCTGATTTTTTTTTTTTCTTTTTTGGTGGTCCCAGGCTGCATCCACTAGTACTTGCAGATTTTAGTCAGCCAGTTTTCAGTTTCTTGACAGCTCCTCTTTCTCTATTTGGTTTAAGAGGTTGAATGTTGGCAATTTTCTAGTTAGATGAAAAGGTTTGTTCTCTATCCAACCCATCTGTGCCCTCCCTAAAATGAGATATAGATAGATAGATACATAGATAGATAGACAGATAGATATACCTAGCAACATATGTTGATTTTTGTTTGCTCCTTTCTTTTCCCCATGAACAGTTTCAAAAAGCAAAGGACAGGGGCAAATTTTGGTCTTTTAAAAAGATCCAAATCAGCCAGCATCTGATGATATTATCTCCTGTCCTTAAACTATCACATAACTACTGAGGAAGGCAGTGAGAAGTCATGGACTAGACATTCTTTAAAGATAAGGGCTGTGTTTTACTTCTATAATTTTTCAGTGCCAGGACAATGCTTAGCTTAGACTTACTTGGGCCCCAATACACATTTGGTGGCTAGCTAAATTACTGGATAGGTAGGTGGATGGACAAAGGCAAAAGTAATGCATCTAAATTCTTGACTGGTTGATCTAAGACCAGGAACTGTAATATCTGTAATAAAATCTTATGAATTCCATCAAGAGTAGGAAGTTTTTAAGCCAATGATTTTGTTAGCTGCTATCAAGTCAGCCCCCGACTAATGGTGGCCTCATGCACGACAGAACGAAATGTTGCTCTGTCTTGAGCCATTCTCACAATTGGTTGTGGATTGGACTGTTGTGATCCATAGGGTTTTTGTTGGTTCATTTTTAGAAGTGGATTGCCAGGTCTTTCTTCCTGGTCTGTCTTAGTCTGGAAGCTCTGCTGAAATCTGTTCAGCATCATGGCAACAGGCAAACCTCCAGTGACAGATGGGTGGTGACTGCGCTTGAAGTGCATTGGCTAGGAATTGAATCCAGGTCTCTTGAATGGAAGGTAAGAATTCTACCACTGAACTAGTAATGCCCCCTTTTAAGCCAAAGATCTATACAACATCAAGACACTGACCAAATAGTAAATAAATTCTTATTTTCTGTGATGCTCCAACTCTACTTTCCCCTCTGCCTCTATTCACATTACCCATTCCAATCCATACTGAAGTGTACACTGGCTGTCTTTTTCTTTGCCTGGAACTATAAGGAATATCTGGAAAAACATGCAGGGGGAAAAGAATCATAAGCCTGAAAAAAACAACACAATCAGAATAACAATGCCTATAGGCTCGCTATGAGTCAGAATCGACTCGATGGCAATGGGATTATTTACATAGAGTGGCATGATTCATAAAGACTTCTACATATATAATGTGACCTTTTTTGATCCTCAAAGTAGGCTTTAAGATAAAGAGTTTTAATAGCTCCATTTTACAGCTGAGGACACTGAGACTTAGATAAATGAAGTGACTTTCCAAGCATATGTTGTTAGGTGCCATCGAGTCGGTTCCAACTCATAGTGACTCTGCACAACAGAACGAAACACTGCCTGGTCCTGCGCCATCCTTACAATCGTTGTTAATGCTTGAGCTCATTGTTGCAGCCACTGTGTTAATCCACCTCATTGAGGGTCTTCCTCTTTTCCGCTGACCCTGTACTCTGCCAAGCATGATGTCCTTCTCCAGGGACTGATCCCTCCTGACAACACATCCAAAGTATGTAAGATGCAGTTTCGCCATCCTTGCTTCTAAGGAGCATTCTGGCCGCACTTCTTCTAAGACAGATTTGTTTGTTCTTTTGGCAGTCCATGGTATATTCAATATTCTTCGCCAACACCACAATTCAAAAGCGTCAACTCTTCTTCGGTCTTCCTTATTCACTGTCCAGCTTTCACATGCATATTATCTGATTGAAAATACCATGGCTTGGGTCAGGCGCACCTTAGTCTTCAGGGTGACATCTTTGCTCTTCAACACTTTGAAGAGGTCCTTTGCAGCAGATTTGCCCAATGCAATGCGTCTTTTGATTTCTTGACTGCTGCTTCCATGGCTGTTGATTGTGGATCCAAGTAAAATGAAATCCTTGACAACTTCAATCTTTTCTCCGTTTATCATGACGTTGCTCATTGGTCCAGTTGTGAGGATTTTTGTTTTATGTTGAGGTGCAGTCCATATTAAAGGCTGTGATCTTTGATCTTCATTAGTAAGTGCTTTAGGTCCTCTTAGCTAGATGTAGACCTTGAGTCCTAAATCCGAGGCTATGGTACACACAGTTACTCAGAAAAGAATTGCTAATCTACATTATATTACCTGTAATGAAGTTTGTACTCCCTTTATATTCTAGCTTCTTCTGAACCAAGTATGAGAATGCAATTTTAACTTTAATTTTTAAAAAGGCACTTTAAAGGGGAGTTAAAAATTCATCTGACCATACCATACGGTCAAGATACTGGACTGAAAAAGGCATTATATAGATAGAACATTGAAAATACTATACTCTGAAATAAAAATCAGTGAATAATCATAGTAGGTTCATCATAGCTTTTATATTGAACATCATCAAATTGCACAATGCTCTCCTGATCACAGATTGCCACATGAATGCAAGGTCATCTTTGGATTAGTCATGCTCTTGTATCTGCAAGTTCAGTTCATCTTCTGCATAATCTGTCAGTTCTACCCACTCCTTGGTTTCTTTAGATGTCAATAACGGTGTTCCCAAACACTCACAAATATGTAACATACGCAGAGGTTTTTCTGTAATTGAACCTTATCGGCAAGCAAGATATTACAATATAGGAGCAAAAATTACTGTTAAAAGTATATTCCTAAAATTTTCCAAACTATTTTTAAATTCAACTGGAATAGCCTTTAAAAAAGGCAAAACAAAACAAAACGAACAAACAAAAAAATCATGCTACTAGTCACTCATCTCACTACCAAGAAGTTATCGCCTTTTCTGGTTATTGTACATCAACTTTAAGCAGAATTCCATGCCAAATGGATTCATTTTCTGGATCTTACCTAAATTAAAACAGGAAAGGAAATATTCCTATAGATGCAGTACCTTGTATAATTTGTTTGTTCACTACCTTGAAAACAACAGACTCGCAGTATATATTGTGAAACTGAATTTTCAAAGTGAAAAGTTTTGACTTCAGTTGACATGGCTTAAAGTTGCTTGTATTTTTGAAAAATACTTTCAGCAATAACAATCACCATTTGCCCCTAACCTATACCATTAAGGTATGAGGCTGAATTACTTATGCCACATGCAGTTCCATTTAAATTCTCCGCATGCTTTCACTGAAGCGTACTTAAAGGCTATAGAAGCTAAGTGCTGGCATATCTCTTGGCAGCTTCTCAAGACATATGACATTTATCTTTCTTTAGCAACACAGAATCACAGAACATAACCCTCAAGTCAAGATGAAAGCTTATCTGCTCTCACTTCTACTTCAGATTTTTTTTTTTAAATCTTATTTTGATTACTCTCAGAGGTCTTACAATTGAAATGCAAAGTCCTTTCTGGACAGAAAAGGCAAAATGCCAATGGCTAATCTACCAACTACCTCATGGTGGTGAAAAATACTGAATATACCAGGGACTGCAAGAAGAACAAACACATTTGTCTTGGAAGAAGTATAGCCAGAATGCTCCTTAGAAGTGAGGATGGCGAGGCTTTGTCTCGCTTACTTTGAACATGTTATTAGGAAGGACCAATCACTGGAGAAATACTTCGTGCTTGCTAAAGTAGAGGGTCAGCGAAAAAGTGGAAGATCCTCAATAATATCGATTGGCACATAGTACTGTGTAGCTACAACAATGGGCTCAAACATAGCAACAATTTGAAGGATAGCACAGGACTAGGCAGACTTTCATTCTTATACATAAGGTCACTATGAGTTGGAACTGTCTCAACGGCACCTAATGACAACTAGGGCTTCTAACTGGTTGGGAATGCCTCAGTAACTGCCTACTTCAACGAGGGCAGTGTATGTGCTGCAGAGCAACCAAATCTGTTGCCGGTGGGATTTTGACCTGAGTAGGAAACAAACAGCAGCGTCCCACTTAAAGATGGCTATTGACCACATGGCTTTGAATGTGTGTCATTCTCCAAGGTGATCATTGGCAGGACTATGGAGAACGACACACATTCAAAGCTGCGCGGTTGGCCACCATCTTTGAGTAAGGCGTCACTGTTTGTTTGCTGGTTGTTTCCTACTTGGGTCAAAATCCAAAGGGCAACAGATTTGGTTGCTATGCAATGCGCACGCTGCCCTTGTTTATCCTGGCAATTACTGAATGTTTGGAACAAGTCTGAAGCCCTGGCAACAACATTTCATGCTAGATGAAACTGGTTGCTGAACTTAAACATCAAATGGAGTGGTTGGTGGCAACATCAAGCAATGTGACAACATGTGAATTGTGGAATATTTATGCATGTTAATGTACGTTGTCTACCTGCAGAACACCCACTAGCAGATCTGTAAGCACCACAGAATGCTGAAGAAACTCAGAAACCACATCCCCGATGTGCTGGAGGTAAGGAAGCTAGATCCAAAAAGTTAAAGGGTTTGCCTGTATAGTCACAGTAAGCTGCTACTCCAGTGAGTGCTCATTCTGCGTGCTGAGTTGCTTTGTAATTTAGTAGATTCCCCTACCCAAAGGTCAAGTGAGCCTCCCTCAAAAAGTCTGTTGGATTTCCCCTTCTGTTCCACCCCACTGCAAAGGTCATCATTTTGGTCCTGAATCATGTGCAGCCACCACTGCTGCCTGGAGCCGGAAACCCGTGAGCAGCCTGGCTGGTGCCTCCACCAGCACCTGCAGCAGGAACAGGGGAGCCGCAGCAAGCGCTTCCCTGTGCCAGTAGTGAGTGGCTGCACGGCTGGTGGGTGGGTGAATGAAACTAGGAGGAGGGGAAGGTGGAGAAGGAGACAGAAGAGGAGGCACTGCGGGGACTGGGATGTGACCTGCGCTGCTCATTCACTCTAGCAGTTTGAAGTCTTTAAAACATTAGAGGGGAAAAAATAAATGAAAGCAGAGGTGCTTTCTCTTAACAACAACAAAAAATAACTTACGGGACCACAGACTTCTATGTGATCAGACATTGCCCGAACAGACGCTATGCAGTATATGACTGTACTTCATAATTTTAATAGTATTTATCTTTGGTGGTTAGATCCTAGGGAACTTTTACTTTTTCAGTTATACATTTCAACAATGTTTTAATTTTTTTTTTTTACAGTGAGTTATAATCAGAAAGAAAAATTTGTTTTGAAAGTAAGGAAATCCAAGCCAAGCCAACAGACTGAATAAACAAAAAAGTTGATAAGAACAGTCTAGTCTTGTCTGGGGTCTTAAAAGATAGCAAGCAACCATCTAAGATGCATCAATTATTCTCACCCATCTGGAGCAAAGGAGAATGAAGAACACCAGAGACACAAGGGAAATAAGAGACAGAAAGGTCCACATAAATCAGAGACTACATCATCCTGAGACCGGAAGAACTAGATGGTGCCTGGCTACCACCAATGACTGCTCTGACAGGTAACACAACAGAGAACCCCTGATGGAGCAGGAAAAAAGTGGGATGCAGAACTCAAACTCAAATTCTAGTAATAAGACCAGACTTAATGGTCTGAGACTGGAAGAACCCCAGAGAACATGGCTCCCAGACTCCTTGTTAGCCTAAAACTAAAAGCATTCCTGAAGCCAGCTCTTCAGACAAAGATTAGACTGGACTATAAGATACAAAACGATACTGGTGAGGAGTGTGCTTCTTAGCTCAAGTACACACATGAGACAGTGTGGGCAGCTCCTGTCTGGAGGGGAGATGAGAAGGCAAAGGGGGACAGGAGCTGGTTAAATGGACATGGGGAATACAGGGTGGAGAGGAAGAGTGTGCTGTCACATATAGGGAGAGGAACTAGGGTCACATAACAATGTGTGTTTAAGTTTTTGTATGAGAAACTGACTTGAATTGTAAACTTTTTCTTAAAGCACAATAAAAAAATACAAAAACAAAAAACAGTCTACTCTTTTGAGGAGAATGATCTTATCTAATGTTCTTTTGTAGTTCCTCCAAAATACTGTTGTTGTTGTTGTTAGGTGCCGTTGAGTCGGTTCCGACTCATAGCGACCCTACGCACAACAGAACAACACACTGTCCAGTCCTGCGCCATCCTTACAATCATTGTTATGCTTGAGCCCACTGTTGTAGCCACTGTGTCAATCCACTCCATTGAAGGTCCTCCTCTCTTCCGCTGACCCCGTACTTTGCCAAGCATGATATCCTTCTCCAGGGACTGATCCCCCCCTCCCCCAAAATACTGTATTGGGCATCTATGGCAGCAAATATTTTTGACTAAAGGAATGAATGAAGTACTGCTTTTCCTCTTGGGTTAATTTTGCCTGACTCACAGGAGGTCATTAAACGTCCATATACACAAAAATAACCAAAGCAGTTACCCAAGAGACAGAAAATAACAGAAATAGCGTAGGCTTGGACGTGTGTTCTCAGCAAAAAGAGACAGAAAGGAGGAAATGTTACTGCAATGTTTAGGGGCCAGCTCAGAATCCTGATTGATGCAGTCATGAAATCAGAATCCATTTAAATTTGACCCAGAATTTTCTTTGAATTATATAATGGAAAAAAAAACTACAGTACATTTTCCATTTCACAGCCTAAAAATTAAAGGTTTCCACTGGTGCTTATCTGTTCTCCCAAAGTGGCTTTCATAATATGCCAATTTTCTGTGTCCAGGATATTAAGAATATATTACAGAAGTCACGTGATTTTTTCTAAAGGAATAGCTTTAGACTCCAGGAGAACATTCAAGGGATTTAAAAGAAATTTAGTGATGAAAATAATTCTCGACAAGTACAAAGCATTACCAATTGAGAAATACACAAAAGGATATTTGTGATATTAGTTCATAACAGAGTTTCAAAACATTGAAACTAGAGTTTCAATACTGGAAAAAATACTGAAAATAAGAATTTGAGAATATTGGATTTTTATAGTCTGTTTTTTTATACTCTGTGGTCTAAATATATTAATTAATGTGAATATAATAATTTTTCCTTTTCTATATTTTTAAACTACAAAGAATGGGCATGAATTGGTTATATAATGAAAAATAAAACTGTATTCAAATTAAAATGGTACATTTAAAAATGACTTAATATCCACTTGAAAATTTTAAATCTGAATTTATTATGCTAGTAGTGGGAATAAATTATACAGAATAAAATATTTCTTACCCTGGGATAAAATGTGCGCTCCGAGAAAGGATCGTTTTTTTCTACGAGCTATTACCATACAATCTAGCTCCATGTTTAGCTGTAAACCCACGTGTTTAGTGTTAGTGCTAATTTTTACTAGTGCCTTCCTAAAGTTGTAAACATGCTCTAGAATAACTAAGCTGGCAAATAATATTTTAAAAACTTATGTGAGTTTCTGCCCAAACTAGTTCATGTAGAGTAATAGTAGAAGATTGATCCCTCTTTATTTTCCTGATTGAGGATGCTGTAACCCTTTTCTGTGGTTTTTGTTTGGCCGAATATCAAAAAGTGAACATGCTAAGTTAATACATGTAAGATCCTAAATAACATTCCTAAAAATTCTCATAGGTTTATGCAATATCTACATCAGATGAGCCGACGTGGCTTTATGGTCTGGCAAAACACATGAGGATGCAGTTAAAAACTGCTCTGCTGCTACCTGAAAGGCTAGAGGTTTGAGTCCATTCAGAGGCACCTCAGAAGAAAAGCCTGGCGATCTGCTTCTGAAAAACCATTGAAAACCCTGTGGAGTACAGCTCTACTCTGACACACGTGCGATCGCAATAACTCAGAATCTACTCAATGGCAACTGTTTCCGTATTTCAGTTTAGGGTAAAACTGCCTGAAAAATATGTACTTAAAGCCATTATTACATAAAACTTAGTTCATACTTTCTCTCTGAGTTAAAGCTGTAGATCTTTTCATTTTGTTTTAGCCCAAATCAAGCGCTAAATCTATCAAACACACACTCAACAGGGCCCGACTTCACTTGTATCATCTGAAAATCTGGCATCATTAAAATTAAATCCTGTAAAGAAGGAAACCTGTCAGTGCACCCTGGCTCTCACCATCCTCATGTTGTTAGGTGCAGTGGAGTTGGTTCTGACTCGTAGTGACCCAGTATACAACAGAATGAAACACTGGCTGGTCCTGTTCCATCTTCACAATCACTGCTATGCTTGAGCCTACTGCTGCAGTCACTGTGTCAATCCATCTCGTTGAGGGTCTTCCTCTTTTTTATTGACCCTCTATTTTATATAACCCATATTTTATATGCATATACATATATATATACACACACACATACATATACACCAAACCTATTGATGTCGAGTTGATTCCAACTCATAGCGACCCTACAGGACAGAGTAGAATCACCCCACAGTATTTCCAAGGAGTAGATGGTGGATTCGAACTGCTCGCTTTTTGGTTAGCAGCGTAGCTTGCCATAGCTCTTAACCACTGTGCCACCAGTGGCTCCATATGTATGTATTTAGAGAGTCATATAAATACACACACATACATACATGCACATGTATGTGTGTATATATGTATAGATGTGTGTGTATATATATCTACATCCTCCTTATGGATATGTAGAACTTTGTTACAGGAGAGGCCCCTGCTTTGAAGCCCCTTTTGTTGTTGCTATGTGATTATCTGAGCTTTCTTCAGTAAGATTTTTTTTTTTTAACATGGGAAAATAAAATTTTCTTAGTTCATCAATTACTTCTCTCTAAGCAATTCCTCAATGGAAATGGGTTTTTTAAGCAAGTCCTGTTAGCTTGACCTTTAAAATATACCCGAAACGAACCACTTTTCAACCCCTTCCACTTTCACTGCTACTACTCTGGTTCAAGTAATTATCATTATCTCTCTTCTGGATTACTGCAAGAGTCTCCTAATAGATCTTCCTGTTTCCACTCTTGTTCCTCTCCTACTCATTCCCCACTGGTCTATGCCCACACAACAGCCTGAGGGACCTTTTAAAAGATGAAAATTGGGTCATGCCATCTATGTTCAAAAACCTCCAATGGTTTTTCATCACACTTAGAGCCAAGTCCTTAGAATGGCCTATAAGTCCCTACATAATTTGGCTCCCTATCACCTCTCTGACCTCATCTCCTACCACTCTCCTCACTTCTCCCCTCCAGCCACATTGGCCTCCTCGTTTCTTGAAAATGCCAAACACATTCCTACCCCAGGGGATTCGCGTTTGCTATACCTCTGTCTGGAATATCATACCCCATATACCTGTCTGATTTGCTCCATCCTATCCTTTAGGTCTCTGTTCAAAGGTCTCCTCATCAAAGAGGCTGTCTATGACCACTCTATACAAAATAGCAGCTCCTCCAGGTCTCTCTCTATCCCTTACCTGGTTTCATTTTTCATCATAGCTCTTACTACCACCTGCCATAATAGTATTATATGTTTATTGTCTGTCTCTCCCCAACTAGAATGTAAGCTTCCTGAGAGCAGAGACAACGTCAATTTTATTCATTGCTAAATTGGAGTCCCTGGGTGGTGCAAATGGTTAAGCACTCCACTACTAGCCAAAAGGTTGGTGGTTCAAACCCACCCACGGATGCCTCAAAAGACAAGCCTAGCAATCTGCTTCTGAAAGGTCACAACCTTGAAAACACTATGAAGCAGTTCTACCCTGTACATATGTGGTCACCATGAGTTGGAATTGACTCGATGGCAACTAACACCACCACGACCACCACAGTAGGTTTTCTCCATCTTGACACCATCCTGGGCCAAATAATTCTCTGTTGTGGGGACTGCCCTCTGCACTGTAGGATGTTTAACAGCATCCCTGGCTTCTATCCAGTAGGTGCCAGTAGCATCCTACCTGGGTTGTGAAAACCAAAAATGTCTCCAGATATTGCCAAATGTTCCCTAGGATAAAAATCATTCCCAGCAGAGAGCCACTATTCTAAGGGAAGGTGACTAACATTGGTGGGCTCACTGCTATGTGTCAAGGTGTCATGCTAGGTCCTTTATATCTTTTAATTCTTTCAATAATCTCAATTGGTAGATACGAATCCTATTTTTAAAATGATGAAGCTATGACTTAGATGTGTTAGGGAACTTGTCCAAGGTTGCTCAGCAAGTAAGTTGTGCTGCAATGTGAAATCAGGTCTGCCTTACTCCAGGGCCTATGCTGTTACTAAACAAGGGGCTTTGACATGTGTGAGTATGTATTACAAATATTTATAAAAATATATTCAAATAAAGTATATTCATATATATAAAAGTGATCTTATGGAATCCTCATACATGAAACTGAGAGATGCTTTAAAAGAGGTGAGGGAAGGAGACTTAGAATCCTCCAATCTTCCTTCTCCTCTGTAAGGTATTTCTCATGGAAAACACCAAGAATTGCAGGACAGAGTTTGAAAATCATTGTATTATCCTCTGCCACCCGCCCTTCAAGGAACAAGCACTGCATCTGTTTCAAAACAGAAGCCATTTCACCTAAGAGACTCACTGGATGACCAGGATACTAAAGGAACCGCTAATCCCCGCACATCAGCCTGAATAATCTTTTAAAAATGTAAATCACATCGTGCCATTTCTGTGAAACCCTTATTGGTCGCAACATCATGGTTTGTCGCAAAAATTAGAGGCTTATCTCTGGAGCGCTTAGGAAACAGTGCTCCTAAAACACAGGCCACAACAATTGTCAGTGCTCCTGAGCCAGTCTAGTAGGCCACACCCCTCACCTCTGATCAGAATCCTACTCCTATCTGAAAGCTATGCTGTTCCTGCCTGATACATTAAGAAACAGCAGAGATAAGTGGTTCAAGGATGGAAAAGAATGACCGGTTCTAACGACATTACTACCTTCAATTTATGTTGATAGTTTCAATATCAACAGTTTGTAAAATATTTAAAAAATTAAAACTCTTTACACAGTGAACCCTAAGTATTCTAACCAAGAAGGTACTGTTGTAACGGTTCAGTTACTCATTTAGGAATGTTCAATTGAAGGAAAATATGGCTGTAAATAAACTTTGAATAAAAGTCAGGATATAAAAAAAAAGTGTAACAGTAAATATGAAATATGCATTAAAAATTGAAAAAGAAGAAAGATGAAACTATAAAAAGATAACCCATTAAACCCATGGCTGTCAAATCAATTCTGGCTCACAGTGACCCTACTGGACGGAGTAGAGCTGCCCCATAGAGTTTCCAAGGCTGTGATCTTTATGGCAGCAGACTGCCAAATCTTTCTCTTGTGGCAAAAAGATGAATAATGAAGTCTATTACATTATGCGCCAGTGAAGATATGAAGTCACCAGCTGAGAGAAAATTCCCAAGAGAATATATTATGAAGGAAAAATAGGCTTTTACAACTGGACACCATCTGAGTTAAGATTAGAAACAAAACTAACCAAATTAACTTGTTTACACCCTAAAGAGAATGCTCTTAATCATTTTAAAGCTGAAGTTTCTTTTCTCAAAATTGGCTGAGTTGTTTTCATGAGTCAGACATGAACAAGTTCATCAATAGAAATCTGCCACAAAGACTGATCTAGCCAAAAGCACGAGTTAACACAAAACAAAAGGAACAAAATGAATTCCTGAGTATGCCAAGATTTAGTCACTGAAGAAAACCAGAGACAGACTTGACCGAATAGGACTGTCAAGAAAATACAATAGGATCGCAGCTATCAAAACTGCTTTCATTTTCAGTGTTATAAATGAAAATTCCTAAACATATAATAAGAAAAAGCAGAAATGTTTACACATTTAGAAAAGTAATGTGTATTTTCAATTCTTACCTAAAAAAAGTCTACCCAGCTAGTTAAAACCACCACCAAAAACCCCAGAAATCATCTTGAAAGTACTTGTGGGTTAAAAACATCTGAATGATGAAGTCTTGCAGGGGCTTATCTACTGAAGAAGCCCTAGTAGGTGTCTCAAGTCGCCCGAACATGAGGCTGCCTCTTGGGCTTCAAAGAATGAGGAATAGCAAAATCCCCTGGAATCATAAATGCAAAACCAGTAATTATGGTCATTTAACAAAATTGTTTCTGTTAAAGATACTTATGATAGAATTCTCATCCTCTTAGATGTCAGTGCCCAAATTTGAATCAGCCTTTACTCATGAGTAAATGTATTATAACTGTTATTTGATTAAATGTCAGTGGCCATTAGGCCCAGTTCTTAAGTAAGAAGGCTTAAAGAAGGCATGGCGCAGAGGGTGCGGAATGGATTACAAAGAGATGAAGAAAGGGGGATTGTCTTAGTTAACTTGGTGACATGAGGCAGTGTTTCACCTCAAGTAGAGTAACCACAAGAGTTTTAAAGAAGTAAAGAACAACTCTGGCAGCAAGGGGAAGGGAAGATCAGAGGTGGTAAAACGGGTGAGGAAGCATCACGGCAGAGAACGGCAGCCTTTTTTTACTTTTATTTGACCCTTTCAACAGCTGTGAGGTAGGAAGACCAGCTATTATTATCATCTCCATTTTATAAATGAAGAAACTGAGGCTCAATGATGTTCTGTGGCTTTTTAAAAAAGTTTTTATTTTGAAATAATTTTAGATTTATAAAAAAAAAAAAAAATTAGCAAAAATAGTACAGAGAACTCCTATATATGCTTCACCCAGCCCCACCGCCCAGACATGTCTCATCACTTCCAATCTCAGAAGCTAAATAGGGTCAGGCCTTTTTAGTACTTGGATGAGAGTTTCTGTGGCTTTTAATCAAGGTAAGGCATATTGCTAGAAAGATCTAAGATTCGTACTCCAAAACCAGTGCTCTTTCCATTGTACCACTGATTCCTGTAACAAAACTTAAGCCAATTGCCAAGTTCATTCTGATGCATGGCACTCCCATGTGTGTCAGAGGGTTTTCAACGGCTGATTTTTTTAATTGCCAGGCCTTTCTTACAAGGCACCTCTGGGTGGACTTGAACTTCCAACCTTTTGGTTAGCAGCTGAGTGCATTAACTGTTGGCAATACCAAGGGAGTTCATTATAAAACTTACTCAGATATAAAACTTTCTATATGATCAAGTGAAATTACCCAAAGAGTTCACTGGACATTCCTATTACATGGTACAACGCTGGAGACCTGTAAGGTTTTCAGTAATCTAAAAATTCTACCTGAAATGTTCATTGTGTTTCTGTTAAAAAAAAAAAAAAAAGCTAATTTTTACAGAACTGAAAACTCTAAAACTTAAGTTATATGCAGTTTTGATAAGATCTAGAAATAAATTCTAAAAATGAATGCTATTTAATAAAATATAGGTGGAAAAATATTATTGAATTATTATTGACATGGTACCTTCTAAAGATACAGACTACATTTTCTGAGTCATTTTACATGGAGATAGCAGTCATTGTTATATATTCCAATAACTCAATCTCATATACACACTATAAATTCTTTGTTTCTGATTCTAATCACTATGAAAGTAAGGTGGTTTCTAAACTCCATTTGTATGCACATCCACAGGAATTTAGCCATACCCTACATTTTTATGAAGAAGATTTTATCAATGACAGCTACTATTTTTTAAACACACATGTGCTGGTCATTGAGCTAGGTACATTGTATGTGTTACCACAAATTGTGCCCAAGAATTTTAAGGTATGGGTACAGGTGAGGAATCTGAGATTTGAAAACATTAAGTGACTTGTCCAGGAACACACACTTTGGAACTGTGATCTGAACACCTACGTCTGTCTAACCCCAATGCCCATGCTCTGGCCATAATACCACGTAGACTAAAGACATTAGGAACAAGACAGGGATGCTACAAATGTGGCTGGTGGATTTGAACTGCCGACCTTCTGGTTAGCAGCTGAGCGCATAACCATTGCTACACCAGGGCTCCATGAGAAAAAAAAAAATATATATATATATGTATACAAAGAGAAAGTCTTTAAGTTTCACGCGGGAGTACATGGTTGTGACAAAGACGTTGTCTCATCTGTCTGAGAAGGTTCTTTTTTCCAATGGGTAAGCAGCAAGTAGAAGGCTGTCAATGGGAGGAGCAGGGTAAGTGTGAAGGTGGGAAGAATAGGCTTTAATTTGGCAGTCTGAGCAGGCCAATAACCCTGATGATCACTGGGACAACAGATTGCATAACCAGATTCCCCAAATGTTGCAGGTGAAATCAAAACAAAACTGAACATAGACAACATTGAAATGAATGATAGAAATCCACAGAATGAAAACATGACCTTGCCGAACTTATAAATTAAGAGTCTTCACAGCACAAAAGCAATCCACTTAGAATTCTCTTACACTGGAGCTTTCCTGGTATATTTACAATATGAACTACAATTTGAGTTAAACATATCTTTTAAGTAATACTCCTACTGTACCATGTCAGGTATCCCAAAAGTGCAGTTAAATGAAGCATGCCCTATTACTTTGCATACTCTCCTTTGCATAGTATTCTTTAGAGGAGATAGAAAAACACACAGCCCAGATGGTACTTATTTTCTAAAGAGCAGTATTTTAATTTCTTAAGTAGCAGGATGAATATTTTGATTAACAAACAAACAAAAAAATCTCAAAGCAATTCCTTTCCTTTATTTTCCTCCGGATTTAAGAGACAGGAAACATACTAATAAATACTGAGTGATTCCTACAACCTTTGATGTCGATAAGTTTTGATGAAGAGAACTCTTCAAATTAATTTCAGTCTTAGGCTGAAACACATTAACACATTAATACTTGCCCTGTGGGTATCATTGTTCCTTGAAAACCATAACTCTATGGCAAAATTTTCCTTGAATGTTAAAAAAAGACTTAAATTTGTCAATTATCTGGGAAAAAGTAACATTCCAGGCAAAAGGCTAAGTAGAGCTTAGGAACTGACTATGAAAGTCCACATAGAAGCTCATGTTAGAGGGCTGGGACGAGCCAGCTGCACAGCTTCCTAAGTACATGAAAAGACGATGAGTTCACAGGACAGCTGAGACTTATCTGCCTGCTACCACAACGTGGCACAATATAGTTTGTCTCACAACCTACAAGTTCATTTCAAAATTAGAAATAAATAGACTGTATGAGAGAACCTGGATTTCTTCTATCATCAGACAAAATAGAATCTAACCACTGCCAAACAGACTGGAACTAACACATGCAATCCATTTACCAGACTGTTAACTAAAACAACTTTTACATTAGACTGGTCTACCTTACGACACTAATTGTTTCTAGAAGTAGATTCTTAGCTTTATCGACACAGTGAGCTTATTCACAGGTTTTATTAGTTAAAATTACATTTGGCTGCATACAATCTAACCCCAAATTATAGTAGCTTAAACAAGAAAGAAGTTAATTTTTTCCTCACATAAATGAATTCTGGAGATAAGTACTTCAGGCTTGGCATAACCAATCTCTAAAGTCACTGGGCCTCAGCTACCTTCCAGCATCCGCTCAGACATTTCTAGGCTGTGAAATGATTCCGAATGCCTTCCAGAGTTCCTGCCATCAGATGTGCATAAAGCATTCAGATGTAGGAAGGGATGAAAAAGGGCTCACCCTTTCCCTCAAAAGAGAACTAGTAGGAAGTCCCACAGAATATTTACATTACATTTCATTGGCTAGAACTCAGTCATATGAACAAACCTAGTTGCAAGGAAAAACAGAAATGTGGTATTTTGCCTGGATACCCAGCTACAAATCCGTTTTCTTACAAAGGAATAAGTAGAGAATGAATACTGGGTGGCAAGTAAGCTGTCTCTACCATGGTGGCATATATGATTGAGGTATAAAATTCATTACATTTATGTGGTCTATCATATTGATTTATAGGCCTGATTTTCAGGAGTCATAGGAGCCTCTAACGAGCTTAGGCGTAAGGATTCTTTTCCCATCACTCACCCACCAACATCTTTTGAAAATTTATTTTAAACTTCACAGGGGGCACTGGGGGGTAAGGAGAGGGCAGCATTAAATCAAACAAATGACAGCGTTGTTCTAACTCCAAAAAAGATTGAGAAGCACTAGTCTAGGAAGAAACAGATTTAGTTGCATTTAATCTATTCATGCCTTAGGGTTAGTATAACAACTCAAGGAAGGTGAATGATAACATAGGGGTTTGACGACTGATTCCCTCCAGTGGGTACTGAAATGCCTTGTATCTTTTTTAATGCATTTTGCAGGATGGGGACATTGTTCTTGGTGTGTTCTATTCTGTCCCTTTACGAGAAACTTAGATATAGCCGACGAAAAGCCATCAGTCTCAAACTTCATCAGAGAGAGAAAAGATGACTGCAGCAGACTGGGAAGTATGTGGGCTGAAGTCAATGCAACAAGAATAAACTTGAAAGTAGCAGAGTATCTTCATAGCTGGATATAAATAAATGCAGAGTGGATTTTAATGCAGAGGCCATAATGCCTGGAAAATAATGTTTCGCTTTTAAATGAAAAGCTTAAAATTGCGAAAAATGCAAACACCACATACTTCTTAGGAGGTTCTGGGTTTATGTGTTTGATGAGAAAGTTACAAACGAAAAATAAATAAAATGGCACTCAAGTTTCATTTGAAAAGGAACACATAAGATACATTTTAGGGTTGACACAATTCCAATTCTATCTCCCATATGTTCTAAATCACAAGAGCTGGAATACTGACTGCAGTTCTATACCATTAATGAAAGATTAAAGCCAGTGGTGAAGAGAATGCTCACCTGGGAGAGTCGGAAGACCTGGACACAAGGTTTTGGTGTTATTGCTAATACACAATAGGAATCTCTAGATTAAGTCACTTCATCTCACTGTGACTGAGTTCACTCTTCCTTAATACAGTGCCAACATTCTGTGGTTTTGTGTGTATCCACTGTCTCAGGGAAGTCCTGGGATCTTTAGGAATATTTCAGAGCCATGTGTCCTAAGGTTTAAGAGATCCAATGATCTGTTCAAATACACACTGGCAAACAGTCTCAGGCTGTGGGCAACAACTCTTACATAAAAGAAATATTACTAGGTTCCTAACTTACTAGAAAAAACTTGGAAGTTGCAAAAGTGTAAGTGTGTGCTAGAACCACCTGACCTGTAGCAATGATACAATTAATTAATCTACTGCAACTTCCGTTATGCCTTCTATTCTCACATAGAAGGACACTGGATTTAGGAAATCGTGAGGCCTGGGTTCTAATTTTAGTTCTTCCACTAATTTGTTGTGTGGCTCTGAGCAATTTATGGCACCTTCCTGACTCTCAGTTTTACCTTTGTAAAATGGGGATAATAATGCCTTTCTTACCCACCTCATGAAGTTCTTGTGAGAAGTAAAATAAAAAATGAGATAATTCATGTAAAGCACTATGCAACTGAAGATGGCACTTACCTATCTTAATGTGTGTAATACATAACACACAGGCAGCGTATTAGGTGTGTGAAAGTGACTTGCGCATTGCAGGCACTTTGCAAATGCCATGTTCTTCTCACTACTGTGAAACTGATATTGGAAGAATGCATTCACAAGAATTTGCACATTCATTATAGATGGAGAAAGGAAAAAGAATTTCAGCCACTCTTTTAGGAAAGTTAAAGGATAGGGAATATCACTACCATTATGGATTGAAATAAGTGCTCCTCTAGATGCTCCTCACTATAGTGAATTAGGTCCAATGCTAGAAGCCTATGAGGATAGACTAATAAACTTCGCAAAAGGCTGTTGTTGTTGCTGGTTGCCATGGAGTCAATTCTAACTCACGGCGACCCCATGCGTATAGAATAGGACTGTACTCCATAGGGTTTTCAAGGCTGTGACCGTTCAAGTTGCCTCCTGGGGTGTTTGAACCACCAGTCTTTTGGTTAGCAGTGGAGCGCTTAATCTTCCAGGTCACCCAGGGACTCTTTATAATTCATGTAGAGAGGATGAAGATTGAATTGTCTTTTTAAGCTAAATAAGACATAGGCTGAAAGATATTAGCAAACAATTGTTTTTAAAAGAAGTATATCTGAAAGACTATAGCATTCAGATGCATGTAAATGTTCTCTGGAAATTAAAAAATTTCACATAAACACGGACGTGCGAAAGAAAAGGGGAACCGCATAATCAAATAATGTCAGATAGTTGTAAGTCACTGTAGCCTCATATTTTTTCATTGTATCAGTCTATGCAGATTCGTTAGATAAAACTAGATATTCTACAGTATAAGAAAAGTCTGATATTCTGATTATAAGGAAATAATCTTGAGGCTTCAAATACGTATGCAAGTTTAGTGGACACGTTTTAAACTTCCTTTAAAAAAGTGAGTATCTATTTTCCAATGGCTAATAAAGGTAGGTACCTTTAGTGGGTAGTGAACGTAAACATACTTTCACATATACTTTGACAGAAGCATATCCTATCCCTATCCCATTAACTGAAGGGAAAGAAAAAAAGCCTTACCATGTCCCTATTAAAAAGAAATCAGATTTGGTACGCTTGCGACACTTTAAAGAGTATATTATGTGGGAAAACAAAATAAACATTTAACCTGGCAAACGAAAATGGATTTGGGGTTTCAACATACTTGGCAGACAGGTAGAATTAAATTCAAGTATGCAGAGAAACTAATATAGTATTTAAATATTTGCTTAAGTAATATAGGATTTAAAATAACATGTTTGAAGAAACATTTTTGTTGAAATATTTTAAAGTTTTAGTGAGGATATTTCTTAAGAGAAAGAGCTTGACTGGAAGCACATTTTACTTTCTCGCTGACATTCTGAGAACTTTAGCGGGATTTTTATATTTACTACTCTTTCAATAGCCATTTTCCTTTAAGATAACTGTAGAGCAACTCCTATAACTTTTTATACAAAATTTGATTTAGATTATAAAAATTATTGTCAAAGTAAAATACTCATAGTCTCAAGATCAGTCCTAGAATACATGTGGGGTATTATAAACGTGAGGGGAAGAATGGGTGGATGGTCTGATGGTAGTAGCAGCGAAAGCAGTGTTACCTACCCTCGCTGCCTCCATCTCTGCATGGCTACCCTAGAAACCCCCACGTTAGAGTGGTACAGCATGACCCGCCACACTGTCAGGTCCAGGCCTGGGCACCCGACACAAGCTGGGTCCATCAGAGACCATTTCCTGAGATCTGAGGTTGGTTATCTACAGAGTTGGGCCTGCCTCTCTCTAGGTGATGAACCTAACTTGGGAGCTGCTGGTGACATGTCATCCTTCAAGTAAAGAAAGTGGTTCAGAAGGGAGAAAAAAATTAAACCTATATGTAGAGAGAAGCAGAGATTAGAAACAGTAAACTGATTTCATTGTTGTCTGAGTTACAGTTCCTGAGGCCCGGATGTATTCCATTTCTGAGTTGCTTGGAAGATAACACATTCTTACCACATGAGAAATTTGTCTACGTGTAGAGAGAGTTAACTGATTTTCTAAATAACATATCAAACAATACAAATGGATGTATATTTAGCTTCTTTGGGATCCCCATTTGTTCTCCCAAACACACAATATGGCACATCATTTAACATTTCCTACTGTGCACATTTCTCTAAGGTTCACAATTACTTCACCTTTACTCCCTGCCAACCAAAACTCTTTAAAGAGAGTCCCTCTCAGGTAATGATTAAGAGGTGAACAATCTGAATCACACTAAATGTAAACAACTGAGGGTCCTTGCTCCTTTGGATGTTTTTAAGTTTTGTGAAAGAAGATACAGTAATCTCTTATCAACTACGGTAATGAAAAAATTGGATTTAAGGTCATATTTCTTATTTGTAAATCAAATATATTAAATCTATAATCTTTATTTTAACGTGTGATTCTTTTCAGAAATTAACTGAAATGGCCAAAGAAAAGCAAAAATAACAGAAATTACCTTGAAATTGATTTGATGGCAACTGGAAGAAGAAAGAAACCATATATAATACAACTCAAGGAATTTCTTCCAGATGAAGGCCAGATTGGAAGAAATAAAAACTTTCCCACTACTTTCCTTTTCCAGATAGTGCATACGCTCAAGACTTTTTCTCCTGGCAGTTTTCACTCTGTAACTGTGACCCTTGGCAAGTTACTTAATCTCTCTGTGCTTCAGTGTCCTCATTTACAAAGTGGAAATAGTAACAGAACCTACCTCATGGGTAGACTATGAGAAATGAACACATGAGATAACACATGTATTAGGGTTTAGAATACTGTTTGGCCTGTAATAAGTTTTACACTTATACCAGTAGACCAGGTGCCATCGAGCTGATCCTGACTCATGGTGACCCCATGTGTGTCAGAGAAGAACAGTGCTCCACTGGGTTTTCAAAGGCTAATTTCTTTGGAAGTACATCATCAGGCCTTTTTTCTCAGGCGTCTCTAGGTGGATTTGAACTTCCAACCTTTCAGTTAGCAGCCAAATGTGTTAACTGTTTGGACCACCCAGGGACTGCAAGTGCTACACACAAAAAAAAGTGCTACACAGGACTCTGCAAATACGACTTACTGCACAGGACTCTGCAAATACTACAAATACAAAGTCTATCTTATAGCCTACAAATTCTGTGAAGAAAATAACTACATTGTAAACCCACCCTGGTGGCGTAGTGGTTAAGTGCTACGGCTGCTAACCAAAGGGTCGGCAGTTCGAATCCGCCAGGCACTCCTTAGAAACTCTGTGGGGCAGTTCTACTCTGTCCTATAGGGTCACTATGAGTCGGAATCGACTTGACGGCACTGGGTTTGGATTTTTTTTTTTTTGGTTTTAAATCTGTCCTGTAGTCCCAGGATCTACTATAGTAGCTGGCAACTAGTGGGTGCTCAAAACATACTTGCTAAATGAATAAAATACTAATTCACTTTTAAAGCTGATAACTTGAGACATACAGATTTAAGTTTCTTCAGAATTTGAAAACACACATCGTAGTATATTCGCTATGTAAACAAAGGTAAAAACGATAATCTCATAACCTAAAAGATCTTCAGACTGGTGCAAAACACAAATGCCCACCCTATGTATACTGTTAACAACAATCACATACAAACCAACTGATTCAGATCAGAAAGATTAAAAGTAAAGACAGACATAAACTATAATAGGCCTAGATATTAACTGGAACACAACTGCCAGTTTGTACTGATGAAGGGTCCTTCCACAGCTCTTGAACTTTTCCCTCCTAAGGTGGGAACACTGAACTATATAAAGCAAAAATGGTTAGACATTAAAGGAGATCTATATAGAAACATCATAGCAATGGAAGACATACGTGTTAAAATAAATTGTTGTAAAAATATAGACAACATATTTGCCAATTTAACATTTTTCACTTGTATAATTCAGTAACACCAATTACATCAATCATATCGTGCAACCACCACCAATATTCATTGTCAAATTTTCCATCATCATAAACAGAAGCTCAGTGCTGCTTAAACAATGATTCCTCACCTCTCCGTTTGTGTCTGATTATGTAGGGAAAAAATGTGGGGTGCTCAAAATGGCCTACTGGAATGTGAAAAAAATAGTAAAATATCTAATCATGCCTATCTTCTAATTTAAAAAATAAAATTCAATACATTTTACATGGCTTGACATTGCTGCCCTCAATCAATCTGTATGCCCAACAGTCACTTGTAGTAAGTACAACATCCTGAGGGAGAGCAATGCTTGCACATGGAGAAGCTAACTGGACAGTCATGCACTTGTTCATGTTGAGGGTATTACAATTTATTATACGTGGTATAGGACGATGTCTTCACTGTGATTAAAAAACAAAAACTAAGACCAACATAATAGTAGAATCTTAACACTGCTTTGAATTGAATGTGGAATGAACACGAAAATCTTTTGTACTACCCAAAGGTTCACAGGTTATTTCCGGGAAAAGCAATCAAAAGAGCTATAGAACTTAAAGACGAATGATTCTCCTGTTTAAAAGACAAGTGTTACATGTTTGCTGAGCTCTTTTGTGACAACCATTGGATACCACTAATCAATATTAAAAACAAAACACAATTTATCTATTCCTTTCAAGGTAAAACTGGTGAGAAAATAAGTGCTTTCCAGATGATAAAACACCTATGATCTACAGATGTTTAGTAATGTTTTCATCATTATTAATTTATTTGTTCATAACATATATTGATTGAGCACCTACTATAGCTAGATAATGTCTGGGCACTGAAGATACTGCAGTGAACAAAACAGATAAAGCCCCCGTCCTCCCGGAGCTTGCATTCTGGTGGGGAAAGGGAAACAATAAATAAATATATAAAAACTCAAGTATAAGTGCAATGAACTATACTACAGCAGAGTAAGGGGCTTGAGACGGATTGGGGACTTGGGAGGTATTTCCTTCTGTAGCACGGTTGGGGAACACTCTCTGATAATGTGATATTTAAGGTGATATCTGGAGAAACATGAAGATGTATTTGGCAAGAACAGAGGTCATTAGTGACCTTGACAAGAGAAATTTTAGTAAAGTGGTGGGAATGAAAGCCTGATTCAAGTAGATTCTAAAGAGAATAAGAGGAGGGGAAATGCAACGTCTTTTGAGAAATTCTACTATAAAGTTGAGCAGAAAACTACTCGAGATGGTATGTCGCTGGAAGGTTTTTTCAGTTTGCTTGTTTGAAGAGGAGGGATATTATAGAAGTTGTGTGCTTAAAGAAATAAACCAGTAAAGTGGAAAAGGTAATGATATAAAACAGAGTGGGAAATTATAGGCCTATATCCCTCATGAACTGAGATGCAAAAATCCTCAACAAAATTCTAGTTAATAGAATTCAACAACATATCAAAAACATAATTCACCACGACCAAGTGGGATTCATACCAGGTATGCAGGGATGGTTCGACAATAGAAAAACAATTAATGTAATCCGTCATATAAATAAAACAAAAGACAAGAGTCACATGATTTTATCGATTGATGCAGAACAGGCATTTGACAAAGTTCAACACCCATTCATGACAGAAACTCTTACCAAAATAGGAAAAGAAGGAAAATTTCCCAACATAATAAAGGGCATTTATACAAAGCCAACAGCCAACATCATCCTAAATGGAGAGAGTCTGAAATCATTCCCCTTGAGATCGGGAACCAGACAAGGATGCCCTTTATCACCACTCTTATTCAATACTGTGCTCGAGGTCCTAGCCAGAGCAATTAGGCTAGATAAGAAATAAAGGGCATCTAGATTTGTAAGGAAGAAGAAGTAAAAGTATCTCTGTTTGCAGATGACATGATCTTATACACAGAAAACCCTGAAGAATCCTCAGGAAAACTACTGAAACTAATAGAAGAGTTCAGCAGAGTATCAAGATACAAGATAACCATACAAAAATCAATGAGGAAATCGCCAAATCAATACTATTTACAGTAGCCCCCAAGAAGATAAAAATACTTAGGAATAAATCATACCAGAGATGTAAAAGACCTATACAAAGAAAACTACAAGACACTACTGCAAAAAACCAAAAAAGAACTACATAAGTGGAAAAACATACCCTGCCTCACTCTACTTGATTTTAGAACATATACCACCACAGTGGTCAAAACAGGCTGGTACTGGTACAACAACAGATACACAGACCAATGGAACAGAATTGAGAATCCAGACAATAAATCCATCCACATATGAGCAGTTGATATTTGACAAAGGCCCACAGTCAGTTAAATGGGGGAAAAGACAGTCTTTTTAACAAATGGTGCTCACGTAACTGGATATCCCTCTGCAAAAAAATGAAACAAGACCCATACCTCACACCATGCACAAAAACTAACTCAAAATGGATCAAAGACCTAAATATAAAATATAAAACAATAAAGATCATGGAGGAAAAAATAGGGACAATGCTAGGAGCCCTAATACATGGCATAAACAGTATACAAAACATTACTAACAATGCAGAAGAGAAACTAGGTAGCTGGGAGTTCCTAAAAATCAAACACCTATGCTATGAGTTGGAATCGACTCGGCACTGGGTGGGGGTCTGCTCATCCAAAGACTTCACCAAAAGAGTCAAAAGATTACCTACAGACTAGGAAAAAGTTTTTAGCTATGACATTTCTGATCAGCGCCTGATCTCTAAAATCTACATGATACTGCAAAAACTCAACTACAAAAAGACAAAGAGCCCAATTAAAAAATGGGCAAAAGATACGAACAGGCACTTCACTAAAGAAGACATTCCAGTGGCAAACAGATACAAGAGGAAATGCTCACTATCATCAGCCATTAGAGAAATGCAAATCAAAACTACAATGACATTCCATCTCATTCCAACAAGGCTGGCATTAATCCAAAAAACACAAAATAATAAATGTTGGAGAGGTTGTGGAGAGACTGGAACACTTATACACTGCTGGAGGGAATGTAAAATGGTACAACCACTTTGGAAATTGATTTGGCATTTCCTTAAAAAGCTAGAAATAGGATTACCATATGATCCAGCAATCCAACTCCTTGGAATATATCGCAGAGAAATAAGAGCCTTTATACAAACAGATATATGCACATCCATGTTCACTACAGCACTGTTTACAATAGTAAAAAGATGGAAGCAACCAAGGTGCCCATTAATGGACGAATGGATAAATTATGGTATATTCACACACTGGAAAACTATGCATCGATGAAGAACAATGATGAATCCGTGAAACATTTCATAACATGGAGGAATCTGGAAGCCATTACGCTGAGTGAAATTATGAGTTGCAAAAGGACAAATATGGTATAAGACCACTATTATAAGAACTTGAGAAATGGCTGAAACAGAGAAGAAAATATTCTTTGGTGGTTACGAGATGGGGGAGGGAGGGAGGAAGGGAGAGAGGTTTTCACTAATTAGATAAAAAAATAGTACATAAGAATTATTTTAGGTGAAGGGAAAGACAACACACAATATAGGAGAGGTCAACACAAATGGACTAAACCAAAAGCAAAGAAGTCTCCTGAGTAAACTGAACGCTTCGAAGGCCAGTGTAGCAGGGGTGGGGGTTTGGGACCTTGATTTCAGGGAACATCTAAGTCAATCGGCATAATAAAATCTATTAAGATAATACTCTGCATTCCACTTTGGGGAGTGGTGTCTCGGGTCTTAAACACTAGCAAGTGGCCATCTAAGATGCATCAACGGGTCTCAACCCATCTGGAGCAAAGGAGAATGAAGAACACCAAAGACACAAGGTAATTATGAGCCCAAGAGACAGAAAGGGCCACATAAACCAGAGACTACATCAGCCTGAGATCAGAAGAACTAGATGGTGCCTGGCTACCACTGAGGACTGCCCTGACAGGGAACACAACAGAGAAGCCCTGAGAGGGAAGGAGAGCAGTGGGGTGTAGACCCCAAATTCTTATAAAAAGACCAGACTTAATGGTCTGACTGAGACTAGATGGACCCTGGAGGTCATGGTCCCCAGACCTTCTGTTAGCCAAGACAGGAACCTATTCCCAAAGCCAACTCTTCAGACAGAGGTTGGACTGGACAATGGGATGGAAAATGATACTGGTGAAGAGTGAGCTTCTTGGATCAAGTAGACACATGAGACTATGCTGGTATCTCCCATCTGGAGGGGAGATGGGAGGGCGGAGGGGGTCAGAAACTGGCGGAATGGACACGGAAAGAGAGATTGGAGGGAAGGAGTGTGCTGTCTCATTAGGGGGAGAGCAAGGTGAGTAGAAATTTTTATATGAGAGACTGACTTGATTTGTAGCCTTTCACTTAAGGCACAATAAAAATTTAAAAAAAGAAAAAGGAGGGGAAAATTGTTGGAGCAATGGAATCTAGGCGTGTCAGTGGTTTCAGGAAAGAGGAGAAGGTTCAAATAGTCATTAAGGATAGTTGGAGAATAGGTGCACTAGGAAATGCACCGGGATTGCTGGATAGCACTAGGGACTACTTGAAGTTTACAGTTATAAATCTGAATTAGGACTAGTTACCTTGGCTGTGTTTTCCTACAGCCATGTTCTGCTATTGGGGAATAGATATAGTGTAGCTATGAAACAGCTCATGAACTAGGTTTAACCAGGGCTGGGGTTTTACTAGAGTTTCTGGGTGGTGCAAACGGTTAAGCTCTCAGCTACTAGCTGAAATGGTGGTGGTTTGAGTCCACCCAGAGGTGTCTTGGAAGAAAGGCCTGGTGATCTATTTCCAAAAGATCACAGTCACTGAAAAGCCTATGGAGCACAGTTCTACTCTGACACACATGGGATAACCATAAGTTGGAACTGACTCAGCAATTGGTGGTGGAGGTGGGGTTTTACTAGGGTATGTATGAGTGTGAGTTTCCAAATTTTTACTGACAGGGTCCATGATAAAAAAAAATTTGGAGACTACTGATAAAAAGGAGGCTAATACTATTAATGATGATTTAAGATACAGATAAATCTCCCTACTCTGTTTATGGAATATTTACAAAAAGGCGTCCTATATTAGGTCCCCATGAAAATTCTACTAAATTCCTAACAGTGACAATAATGCAGCAACAAAATGACTACCATGCAATAAAACAATATTAAAACATCTACTAAAGGCAGAGACAAGCAAAACACCTCGCTGCTTAGAAAATATATACCTATGTATTTTAAATATTTTCCTAAATAAATTAGCACAAAGGGCAATTTGAAAGTTTAATAATATTTACGAAATAGGAATATTACATATTAATATTACAAAAACTTATTGCAGTAGTTAAGAGCTCAGCTGCTAATCAAAAAAAGGTCCATATCAAATCCACGAGCTGCTCCATGGAAACCCTATGGGGCAGTTCTACTCTGTCCTACAGGGTCACTATGAGTTGGAATTGACTTGATGACAGCGGGGTTTTTTTTTTTTTTTTCGTATGAGTTATATCAAAAGCTATACTAAGAGTAAGGTTTACAACTTTATTATAAACCAAAACCAAACCCATTGCCGTGAAGTTGATTCCGACTCGGGATCAATTATTAAATAAGAAAGATCATTTTGCTATTAAAATAACAATGAAATAAAAACATTTGAAAATTTTTTCTTTTAGTATTTGTTTAATTATTTCCTTAAGTTAACAGTTAGAAATTAAAATTCTGGGTCAAAGGTTATAGAAGTTTTTTTTTTTAATGTGTTCGATAAATGTTGCTGCTACATATCTCTCCAGAGAAATTTATCAATTTATGCATCTACTAATACATGAGACTGTCAACATTTCTCCACACCCAAGTATACACCGGATAATTTTTGGTCCATTTTAAACAAAATGTACTTTCCAGCTTAAATGAAATGTGATGTGTTTTTCCTAGTTATGGCTTGGTTTTAGGGGGAAGGGGATGAGATTCAATGTTATTAAAATGTGTTACAAATGATTTATAAATTTTCATACAGATGTCTCTTGTCTCAGAGAATTCACAATTCTTTGAATAACACCTAAATATAACCAGGGGGATTGTCATCATTATGCGTGATAGAATGCAAGAACCATGTAAGTGGACGGGAGGAGTTAAAATAACATCATGTGACACTAGAGGAATCTGCTATAAGATCTGATGCATCCTGAGGTGACTGATATTCTAAAGAAACAAAATTCAGGCCCTCAAAATGACTCATCACCCTTTGGCTATAAGAAATTAAAAAGTAAACCTTTAAGGTGAGGTTCTATGATTCACAGGAAAAGTTAAAAGAGTAGTTACTTATACAAATAAGGTAATACATTTTACACTTAAAAATCATATAACGGGATTATCAATAAGAATTGCTTAATGTGATGGAAAAAAAAATCTAAGATTGCTGACTCAAAATTTCACTCGAAGCCATTTTTTTTTAAAGAGTCAGAGTGATAACTGTCTTATTAGATTATTTTATTCTATTAATTGCAGTGGACTTATTGTTGGCCCTCAAGGAACAAGTCTTCCAAGATTCAAATACTCTCTCCAGTGATCTTAGATGACAGATTAACGGCACCTTTCCACAAAGTTTCCTGCTAGGAAAAAAGCCTTCAATCCATCCATTAGTCAATCTCTCTCTTTCTGTCTCTCCCTCACTTGGATAATTTCTTATAGATACAGTAAAAGAAATACAGGAGTTACACACACACACACACACACACACACTCTCTAAAATTGTAGTAGTGGCCTTTTCACAGTTTTAGCTATATAAGTTCTCCTGACCACATTGTATCAGTATTGACTTGGCAACATCCCATTCTTTTTTTCAGATGGATCAATAGCATCTATGACAACTGGTTCATTCTATTTAGTTGCTAATTCAGAATATTTGACAATAATAATAAAAAAAAAAGGACAATAGAGTATTTGAAATTTTATCTATATCTATATAATTTTGGTACATAAAGTCCTATTTTTAAATTATTTAGAACACTGGCAGGGTTTTTAAATTTTTTTATATAAGTGATTTCAGTGGTTTTTAGATTTTCCTATAGTATGCTTTCCTCAAGTTGGTTACTTTTCCCCAAATTTGAGAACAGGCTAATAAAGCCATTATCAATAAGGCATGTCTCCTACTAATGGAGGTACAGAATAACTCTACAAGAAATCAAAGTCTTTTATTCAGCGTATGACATTTAAATGTAGGACTTAATAAACATTTGAAAAGAAAACGGTAATGTTTCAACTGTTAATGCTTATTACTTAGTTGTTTAAACATTAAACAACACTTTAAAAAGTATATTACAAGACTTGTGGGAGCAAAAATTTTTCAGAAATTCTATAGCATAGCAAAAACACTGCCTTTTGAGCCATATTATTGATAGTAATAAACAATGATGGATGCAAACTATGTCTTTTGATATTAATGCAAACCTATAGTCTATCAATAGAGTACATGAGACAGATAAATGTAAAAGTAACTTTCATGAATCCGGTGACGTATTGGTATATTGTTCGTTAATGTCAGAAAGACTAGCTGAAACAACCATTTCTTTTGTTTAAGGTAGAATGAATGGACATGCAACATTTCAATGCCACAAGAAATTCAACAGTAAGTTAAAAAAAAAAAAAAACCTATAAATTCAAACTATTTTCCAAGTAGAATCACTCAATAACTAAAATAATTGTCCAGAAGATGTATTAAATGGATTAGAGACATGAACAAATTATATGCTATTCACTGCTTGAAGATGTTAAATTCTAAAGTCTTATAATAGCAAATACATCAGAAAAATACGAAATTTTATTGTCAAATATTCTGATTTGGCAACTAGATTGTTGTTGTTGGGAGGCTCTTGTGGACTTGTTCTAACTTTCTTCAGCTTCAACTTGAACTTGCATATAAGCAGTTGACGGTCTGTTCCACAGCCAGCCCCTCACCTTGTTCTGACTGATGATATGGAGCTTTTCTATCGTCTCTTTGCACAGATGTAGTCGATTTAATTGCTGTGTATTCCATCTGGTGAGGTCCACTTGTATAGCTGCCATTTATGTTGTTGAAAAAAGGTATTTGCAATGAAGAGTCATTGGTTTTGCAAAATTCTATCGTGTGATCTCCGGCGTCATTTCTATCGCCCATGCCGTATTTTCCAACTATGGATCCTTTCTTCTTTGTTTGCAACCTTCATATTCTATGCATCCTGATTACATGTTTCATCAATTTAAGACTGCAGAAGTTGGTAAAAATCTTCAATTTCTTAATCTTTGGCCTTAATGGTTGGTGGGTAAATTTGAATATAGTCATATGTAACTGGTCTTTATAGGTTTATGGATATCCTGTCATTGACAACATTGTACTTCACGAGAGATCATGAATGTTCTCTTTGACGATGAGTGCAATGTCATTCCTTTTCAATTTGTCATTTCCTGCATAGTAGACCATATGATTGTCCAATTCAAAATGGCCACTACCACTCCATTTCAGTTCCCTAATACCTAGGATATTGATGTTTATGTGTTCCATTTCATTTTTGATGATTTCCAATTTTCCCAGACTCATACTTCGTACATTCCCCATTCCAATAATTAATGGATGTTTGCCACTATTTCTTCTAATTTTGAGTCATGCCACATCAGTAAAAGAAGGTCCTGAAAGGTTGACTCCATCCATGTCGTTAAGGTCTACTCTGCCTTGAGGAGGCAGCTCTTCCCCAGTCATCTTTTGAGTGCCTTCCAACCTGAAGGCCTTTTCTTCTGGCACTGTATTAGACAATATTCTGCTTCTATTATAAGGTTTTCACTGGCTAATTTTCTTCAGAAGTAGATCCCCAGGTCCTTTTCCTCGTGTATTTTAGTTTCAAAGTTCTGCTGAAACCTGCCTGCCACCGGTGACCCTACTGGTATTTGAATACCTGTGGCATAGCTTCCAGCATCACAGCAACACGCAAGCCTCCAGAGTACAACAAACTGACAGACACGTGGGGGGCAACTAGATAGAATAAACCAATTGTCACAGATGGTACTGGTCCATGTAAAAAAAGAATCTATTAATTGTAACCGGGGAACCCTGGTGACATAGTGGTGAAGAGCTTGACGGCTAACTAAAAACCTCAGCAGTTCAAATCCACCAGCCACTCCTTGGAAACCCCATGGGGCAGTTCTACTCCGTCCTATATGGTCACTGTAAATTTGCTATGAGTCAGAGCTGAGTGGACTGCACCTAATAACACAAGAACACAATTGTAACTAGAATGAACGTTCAATATCAGCTTGATGACAAATTTGAGATGTTGCCAAGTCAACACTGAAGCAACTGATCCGGAGAACTTCTATAGCTAGATCTGTGGAAAAGCCACTACTATAATTTCAAGGTGAAAAATACTGAATTATATTGTGGACTGCCAGAAAAATGAACAAATCTGTCTGGAAAGAAGCATACACAATGCTCATTAGAAGTGATGATGGCAAGACTTCATCTCACATATTTTGGACATGTTATCAGGAGGAACCAGTCCCTGGAGAAGGACATCATCTTGGTAAAGTACAGGGTCAGTGAAAAAGAGGAAGACCCTCAACGAGATGGACTGACACAGTGGCCGCAACGATGAGCTCAAGCATAACGATTTTGAGAATGGCGCAGGGCTAGGCAGTGTTTTGTTCTGCTGTATACAGGATCACTGAGTAGGAACTGACTTGACAGCACCTAACAACAACAACAACATAATTTCAACAGGAAGTTGCTTAGGCAACGAATACCATCAGCAAATCAGAAAGCCCCCGTAAAAGATTTGTTGAAGAACTGTTGATACAAGAAAGTGCTCACAAACGTATATAACTAATTACAACATTCTTTTCACAATGCTATGTGAGTCAGAAGAAATGAGTAACTTTATATACTTGGGAACTACATTCTTTAAGGGAAATACGAAAAAAAATTATCCAAAGGATAAAATCAATACTATTCACATATATCAGCTATAAAATTATACCTATTTTATTCATGTTATATGGACAGATATTTACTGGAAGTTTACAATGTTTGAAGTGCTCTGCTAAGTACAGAAGGTCTGAAAGTAAATAAGACAAGTCCATGCCCTCAGGGAGCTTATTTACTAAACTAAGTAAACACAACGAGTTATACCATCATCAATCACATACTAAAAAATCTGAACAGAGATGTTGCCAGATGGAGAAAGTAAAGAGGAAGGGAAGCAAAGCAAACATCTATTTCAGGAACTGCAAGCCCAAGGGGTTCCTTTTGTAGTGTGTGCATGTGCGCATGTGCGCGTGTAGACATGTTCTGGGAAGGGCCATGGGAAAGGAGGGCAGGGAATGGAGGGAAATGAAGATGAAAAGGCTGATTGGGACCACATTATGAAAGGTGTATTAATACCATACCCAATACCATGCTAAGGAATTAACACTCTTCTGTAGAAAATGGAGAGTCATGAAAAGTAGAAGCCTGGTGGGATGTGATCTGCTTTTTGAACTAATGCCAAGGAAAGGGCAACTCTGAACAACCAGAAATCCAAACATAATAGATTACACAGATTAGAAAACATTTGTGGCTTAACCCAGAATCTTAATTCTAAATGAGGAATATGATGACCTAGAAGTAAGTCAAACTGCATTAAACAGCTTGATATGCACGATCTACCATAAAGTAGTGGCAACAGTAAGAACTGAACTAAAGGCACTTCCTCAGCATAAATGCAAATAAAGGGATAGTGGGGGGTTATCTATACCACATAAGTTGCTAATTCTACTAAATAAACTGAGGCATTAAAAAGAGAAAATTCTTGACACAGAATATACTTATTTTCATATTTAGAAGTACCAACTTGTTGATATTAAACCAATAAAGATAAATAAAAGCCAGACTATGTAACAACAATCTGCCCACCTACTGTGGGGAATGTGGGTGAAGGGGAAAGAATAGGGAAATATAATCCAGAAAATATTCAGGGCAAAAATATTTTGGTTATTACAACAACCACAATTTGAGAACTATAAACATTAAATGTAAATTAGTGGTAAATCCTGTGGTGTTCTTAAATTTGATGATATTTTAAAATTCTTCTCTGCCAAGGTGTTTTATAAACAAGTTGGTGGACTGATGTCTAAGAAAACCCTAGAAATGTCCCTTGTAAGAGAAAGATTTCAACTTAAAAAGAACAAATTGAAATTATTTGAGAAAGAAAATATTGATTGATTCTATAAAAAAAAACTTAACAGAATAATCGGCATGTGTTAGTCAAATATCCATTTACTCAAGACTAAACACACTCGCCTAGCAAGGCCTGCGCACATGTTTGTTCCACTGGTGGACACGAATGTTTACAGTTAGCAGGGCCAATGTCTATCTTTACCCTAAGAAATGATTCTTTGCTTTACTAAAGCTGAAAGTCCTTGATGTGGAGAAGATGGGAGTGAATAGCAATCATTGTTCCTGTATTTTACTACCCAGTCCTGACTTAAGATATTCTATCCCCGTGATAACAAAAGATATTTGTGCACACCAGATCATAAGTCCTCATTTAGATCAGGGAAATATGGTTTTTCTGAGTATAGTTTCAGTGTTGCCTCCATGCATTTTGCTCCCCGGCAGACTAGGCAAAGAGGCAGGGAGGGGAAACCTTATATTTTACCGAAGAGAGTAATTGTAAAGAATTCTAAATAGGGTCTGAGGGTGGAAGACAAAAGGGAGTGGTATAAAAATTTTTTATCATGAAGATGGCAGTCAGCTGATTATTCTAAAACTTTTCTACAGCTAAGCAATAACTCAAGAGATGTTATATTCATAAACATTAGAGAATGATTTAAAAAACACTTCCAGTACACCCCATATGTGAGGTGCTCTAATCAAAGTAGAAGTCTGATCTTCTCAATTACAGCCCATGGTTCACATGGTTAAGAAAAACCTAAAAGGATCTTGGTAACCATGTGTTATGGATTTAATTGTGTTCCCCAAAAATACATGTTTTAAATTCTAACATCTTTGGTTTTTTTTATGCCTGTGGTTATAATCCTATTTGGGAATGGATTGTCTTTGTTTTGTTAATGAGACAGTATTAGTATAAGGTGTATCTTGAGTCAATCTCTTTTAAGATATAAAAGAGATTAAATGAGCCAGCAGAAGCAGAGATGGGATAAGATAGACGTCAAGCCACATGGAGATCTCCAAGGAACCAGGAAGCAGAAGATGAAGAGACAAGAACCTTCATCCAGAGCTGAGAGAGAGTGAAAGCTTTCCCCTAGAGCCGGCGTTCTGAATTTGGACTTCTAGACTCCTGAACTGTGAAAAAATAAAATTTTGTTTGTTAAAGCCATTCACTTGTGGTATTTCTGTTACAGCAGCACTAGATAACTAAGAAACCATGTATCAAATCTGATGTATTAAGCTACACAATATAAAGATTTGGGATAGGAGTTAGGGAATGTCTCATTTTTATATGTTTTGGAACTGAATTTTCATGTCAATTAAAAATGCCTTCTCCAGAACATAACCTTTCCAAGTTTAGACAAGCTTTTATGGCAACAACTACACAGATACTTAACACTACATCTCAGAAGACAGCTACAGGTGTGGACAAAGATCATTATCAAGAATGTGAAAAGCAACAAACAGAATGTGAGAAAATATTTGTAAATCATATATCTGAAAGAGTTTAATATCTGAATTATAAAAGACCCTTACAACAACAACAAAAAACAAATTTAAAAATGGATGAAGGATTTGAATACACGTCTCCAAAGAAGATATACAAGTGGTCAACAAGCACATGAAAAGATGTTTAACATCACTGGTTATTAAAGAAATGCAAATCAAAACCACAATGAGATACCAATTAATAGGATGGCTTTAATAAAGAAAATGAAAAATAACAAGCCTTAGGGAAGATATAGATAACTAGAAACCTTTGTACATCACTGGTTGAAGTGTAAAATGGTGCAGCCCAAAAACAATTTCCTAGTTTCTAGAATTATGGTAACTCAATGGTTTCACTCTTAGGTGTATACTCAAGAGAAATGAAAACATATCCGCACAGAAAATTGTATAAGAATATTTATAGTGGTGTTATTCCTAATAGTCAAATGGTGCATCAACTGATGAATGGATAAACAAATTATGGTATATCCATACAATGGAATATTATTCAGCCACAAAAAGAAATGAGATACTGATACATGCATGCTACAACAACTTGCATGCTACAACAACTTGGATGAACTCCGAAAATGTGTGTTAAGTGAAAGAAGCCAGACATAGAAGGACACATATTGTATAATTCCTTTTATGTAATTTATGCCGAATAGGCAAATTCAGAGAGACAGCCAGCAGATTTGGGGAGAGGGAAGAATGGGGAGCCATTACTTAATAGGTACAGGGTGTATTTATGGGGTGATAGAGTTTTCAAACTAGAGAGAGCTGGTGGTTGCACAACATTGTGAATAAACTAAACACCACTGAATTGGATACTTTAAAATGGTTAATTGAATGTTATGTGAATTAACCTCAATAAAAAAAGTAACTTGGTGGATTCTACAAAGCCGCAAATGGAAATCAGGATTAGAGTCACATATTATACCTAAATTTGCATTTTTCTAAAATGAAGTCAGACTCTGTTCTGCAGTTTCTAGACCAGAAAAGCACAGACCAAATTACGTTAATTTTGTTCTGTGTAACTAGAAAACCAAAGTTTTCTTGGAGGTATTACTACTAACATTCCCTGAAGAAAGATTTTATGAACTATTTTAAAATTATCTGAGCAAATAATACTTCTAAAAGAACAGACATACTGTATTTTTACACAATTAATGCACGCCTTCTGTGTTTGACAACTGCATCCTTCACCGCGAGTTATTTTTGTATCATACTACGCCAATTTTTTTACAGCAATACGGAAAAAATTGGCATAGTGGCACTTCCAAAAATACCTCAAGGGAGGAGGGCGTGGTTGGCAAACAAAAGCAGAAGGCGTGCATTATCTGAGTAAAAATATGGTAACAATACATTCTTCTGATAAATCTGTTGCGGAAACTAATCCTGACATATTACATTGCTTCATGTGTTAAAATGCACCCTAGTCCTATTTTATTTTGTACCCTCTTCAGTAGAACACACTGAAACTAATGCCATGGCCCTGTCTGAGGTAAATTATAAAAATTTCTTTAAAAAGCAATGTACCTTACCTTAAAATAGACTAAATTTCAAATGAAATAGCCAAAAAAATAGAAAATCTGGATACTGGGAAGGAAATGTTATATTTACATATGATATTAAAATAAAATGAATATTCATCATGATAAAATTGATTAAAATTATCATAATCAAACAAATATTCATAATCTGATAAAATTGATAAAATTATCAAAATTTGTTAAATTTTGATTATTCTGAAATTACTATTATCAAAATAATTTATACAACAAAAGATGAAAGGCACTAATTGAATTTTGTGCCTCAGAAGTTCTAAATTAACTTTTATATGTAAAATATACCACTTGACAAACCTTCATAAAATTAATCAGAACTGGGAGTCAAATTATAGCTATACATGAAAATCCCACTAAAGTTAACATGGTATTTACCCCTATAATCCTAGGGAAAAAAAAACCGTTGCGGTTGAGTCGATTCCAACTCATAGCGACCCTATAGGCTAGGGAGCTATTAAATATAAATAAAAACAAATAAATATACCTAAATTTCCTATAAAATCCTATAGTAACCACAGACAGTTTGGTACAATGAATAATAAATTAAATCTGGCACTTACAAATCAACCTAACAAAATCCCAAAGCTGCCAATTAAAATAATATAGTTCAATATACATTAAAACAGGGCCTTCAAAAATGAAAACTTATTATATTTGACCTAATTATTAAAGGGATGATTATCCCCATTGCCTCTTCATTTAATAACCCGATGTGCATGTTCTTAAGCCTAAAAGAGATAACTAAAAATTTTAAAATATTCTTGTACATAAAACTGCTTCATTTGATGACAATCCTCCCATAAAATTAATGGCTTAATAAAACCTACGCTAAAAAATATTTTAAGAACAGACATTAGGAGGGCAGGGCCAAGATGGTGGAGTAGTTAGAAGCTTCTTGTGGTGCCTCTTACAACAAAAACCCCAAAAAACAAATGAATTGATTATATATGACAGTCAAGGAGTCCTGTACAACAGACAAAGATGAGGAATTGAATTGAGCGGCAGGGAGAGGGACAGACAGTTCAAAAGCAGTGAGGAGTTGCCACCTGACCTGGCCAGCACCGGCTAGACTGACTGGGGCACATGGTGAGGCATACAGTGGTGCTCGGCATGTGTTTTCCACATCGAAAGAGACCGAGTGGCAGAGAGTCCACTCAAGCCTCCAGAACCAGTGAAAAATGGCACTTGATTGGTGACAGGTAAGTACAGGCATCTAACCTAACAAGCATTAAAAAAAAAAAAAAAAAAAAGAAGCCCTTCTAGGAAGTACCTCTCTCCCATTTACCTACCCTTTGCCCACTCTACTTTGGGTTCTGGTCCAGCTTCAGTGATTGCTGTGCTCCCTGGACCAGAAGTAAGACCCTTTGCATGCTCTGAGTCATTCTCCTGGTTTTGGCGAGTGAACAAATTAACAAACAGGAGGAGATAATCTACCAGCTCTCCTAAGCCAAGAACTCAGGGCAGGCACAATCCCTTTGCCTAGGCACAGGCATACAGGGTCCATGGACTTTGAATGCCTTTCACCCCTGCATAGACCTATGTGGACTGATATCAAAAGAGTAGGCCCTCGTTAGCAAAGTATGGCACAGTGTATACCTTGGAACCTCTTTTCATCTGGATCTGCTCTAAGGGGGAAATTAGTGACATCTCACACTGCCCTGCCCATTAATCAGGGTACTCACCTACCCACATCATGGGCCTGAGGACTGGTGGCTCCACGCACTCAACTGAGCCACTCATGACAGGGATCCAAGAATAATTGATGAATCCCAGTCCTTATAGCCAACAGCCCATTGTCTGGCTGCAAAACCTACCTACCTATGCACTTTAGGAAACAGGGACATGTCTTCTACCAGACACTCTGGGGTAGCAGTCAGCTGCCTACCTGGATCAGCACATGAACCCCTACCACGGCCAGATACCTGTGCCCACTCCAATCACCCCTGCCCATCTAGGACTGCAGGTGAGAGCCTGCACCACACACTCGGTGACTAACAACCTGGACATCTGAGTTGAATCCACACAAGAAAAGTTAACGGACTCCTGCCCTCACATACCTACTAATAGCTCTAGCCACCTGGAGACAGGACGTGAGACCTTCAGAGGCACCAATAATCAAACTAGCTCACGTGACCAGTCTATCTGGGCATATGAAAACAACAAAACAAGAAGTTAGGACACAGTGACCAAACATAAAATAAATAAACGTAATAACTTATTAATGGCTTGGAGACAACAGTCAATATCAAACCACATAAAGAGGCAGACCATGACGGTTTCAGCAAGCCACCAAAACAAAGACTCAAGAAACCTTCTGGAAGAAGAAACTTCTTGGAATTACTGGAGGTAGAATTCAAAAGACAGAATGCTTCAAGAGATCAGGAAGGAGAGCAGGCGAAACACAGAGCAAGAAACACACAAACAAAGCAACAGAGGAACTTAAGAAGATTATAGAAGAGCATAATGACAAATATAACAGGCTGCAAGAATCCACAGAGAAACAGCAAACAGAAATTCAGAAGATTAACTATAAAATTTCAGAGTTAGACTACTCAACACAAAGTCATAGGAGCAGAATTGAGGTAATGGAAGTCAGAATCAGTCAGATTGAAGATAAAGCACTTGACACCAACTTATTTGAGAAAAATCAGATAAAAGAACCTAAAAAAATGAAGAAATCCTAAGAATTATTTGGGATTCTATCAAGAGGAATAATCTACAAGTGACTGGAGTACCAGAACAGGGGGGATAACAAAGAATACAGAGAGAATTGTTAGAGATTTGTTGGCAGAAAACTTCCCTGGTATCATGAAAGATGAGAAGATATCTATCCAAGAAGTTCACTGAATGCCACACAAGGCATATCAAAAAAGAAAGTCACCAAGACATATTATAATCAAAGTTGCCAAAATCAAAGATAAAGAGAGAATTTTAAGAGTGGCTAGGGATAAATGAAAAGTCACCTACAAAGAAGAGTCAATAAGACTAAGCTCGGAATACTCAGAAGAAACCACGCAGACAAGAAGGCAATGGGATGACATATATAAAGCCTCGAAGGAAAAAAATTGCCAGCCAAGAATTATATATCCAGGAAAATTATCTCTCAGATATAATGGTGAAATTAGGGCCTTTCCAGACAAACGTAAGTTTGGGGAATTTGTGAAAACCAAACCAAAATTACGAGAAATACTCTGGTTAGAAAATCAATAGCATCAGATAATGACCCAAAACTAGAACATAGGACAGAGCAACCAGATATCAGCCCAGAAAGGGAAGTCACAAAAATGAATCAAGGCTAAAACTCTGAAAATAAGGAAACAGAGACATCAATATGTAAAAGATGACAAACAAAAAAGAGGTACTAAAAAATATACTCATAGATCTTTCATATGGAGAGGAAGTCAAGGTGATATAAAGAAATAAAGATTGGTTTAAACTTAGAAAAACAGGATAAAAATTAAGGTAACCACAAAGGAAACTAACAATCCTACACATCAAAATAAAAAACAAAGAAAACAAAAAGACTCAGCAAATACAAAATCAAGAACAATGAAAAAGATGAAAAGAAAATAAATAAAAATGACTCAGCAGAGAAAAGTGGATAAAAGAAACTGTCAACAACACACACACACACAAAAAAAAGACATGAAAATGACAGCACTAAACTCATACCTATCAATAATTACGCTGAATGTAAAGAGACTAAATGCACCAATAAAGAGACAGAGAGTGGCAGAATGGATAAAAAATACACGATCAATACATCTATATGCTGACTACAAGAGACACACTTTAGACTCAAAGACACAAAACAAACTAAAATTAAGGATGGAAAAAAATATATCAAGCAAACAACAATCAAAAAAACAGCAGGAGTGGCAATATTAATTTCTGACAAAATAGACTTTAAAGCAAAAGTCACCACAAAGGATATGGAAGGATGCTATATAATGATTAAAAGGTCAATGTACCAGGAGGACATACCATAAAAAATATTTACACACTCAATGACGGGGCTCCAAAATACATGAAAGAAACTCTAACAGCACAGAAAAGAGAAATAGACAGCTACACAATAATATTTGGAGACTTCAACACACTACTTCCGGTGAAGGACAGAACATCCAGAAAGCTCAATAAAGACATGGAAGATCCAAATGCCACAATCACCCAACCTGATCTCACATATACATACAGAATACTCCACCCAACAGCAGGCAAGTATACTTTCTTTTCCAACACACATGGAACATTCTCCAGAATAAACCACATACTAGGCCACAAAGCAAGCCTTTACAGAATCCAAAGCATCAAAACATCTTTTTGGATAATAAAGCCATAAAAGCAGAAATCAATAACAGAAAAAGCAAAGAAAAAAAATCAAATATATGGAAAATGAACAAATATATGGAAAACCTCACTCAAAAACTACTGCTTTATAGAAGAAATTAAGGACAGAATAAAGAAATTCACACAATCAAATGAGAATGAAAACACATCCTATCAGACCCTCTGGGACACAGCAAAAGCAGAGGCCAATTTATAGCAATAAACGCATATATCCAAAAAGAAGACCAAAATCAAAACATTAACCCTGTAACTCGAACAGAGAGCAGCAAAAGCCCTCAAACACCAGAAAAAAGTAAATAATAAAAACTAGAACTAGAATTAAATGAAATAGAGAATAGAAAAAGAATTCAAAGGGTTAAAAAAAAAAGCTGGTTCCTTGCAAGATCATTGGCCAAACTGACAAAAGAAAAACTTGAGAGGAAGCCAAAAACCTGAATAACAAAGGAGACTGGTGATATCACAACAGATCTAACTGAAATTAAAAGAATCATAACAGGATGCTATAAAAAACTGTACCCCAACAAATTTGGAGTAGAAAACCTAGAGGGAATGGACAAATTTCTAGAAACAGGCTATCTACCTCAACTAACACAAACAGAGGTAGAACAACTAAATAAACTTATAACAAAAGAAGAGATTGAAAAGGTAATTTAAAAAACTCCCAAAAACAACAACAAAAAAGCCATGGCCCTGATGGCTTCACTGGAGAATTCTACCAAACTTTCAGAGAAGAGTTAACACCACTATTACTGAAGGTATTTCAGAGCACAGGAAAGGATGGAATACTCCCAAACTCATTCTATGAAGCCAGCATAACCCTGACACCAAAACCAGGTAAAGATGCCACAAAAAAGAAAAGTACAGACCAATATCCCTCATGAACATAGATGCAGAAATTCTCAACAAAATTCTAGCCAAGAGAATTCAACACCATATCAAAAAAATAACTCACCATGACCAAGTGGGATTCATAGCAGGTATGCAGGGATGGTTCAACATTAGGAAAACAATAAATGTAATCCATCACATAAATAAAACAAAAGACAAGAACCACGTGATCTTATCAATTGATGCAGAGAAGACATCTGACGAAGTCCAACACCCACTCATGATAAAAACTCACAGCAAAATAGGAATAGAAGGGAAATTCCTCAACATTAATAAAGGGCATTTATACAAAGTCAACAGCTAACATCATCCTAAATGAGAGAGCGTGAAAGCATTGCTTTTGAGAATGGGAACCAGACAAGGATGCCCTTCATCATCACTCTTATTCAACATTGTGTTGGAGGTCCTATCTAGAGCAATTAGGCTAGAAAAAGAAATAAAGGGCATTCAAACTGCTAAGAAGCAAAAGTAACCCTATTTGCAGATGATATGATCTTATACACAGAAAACCCTAAAGAATCCATAAGAAACCTACTGGAACAAAAATCAGCAGCATTCCGCTACACCAACAAAGAGAAGGGGAAATCACCAAATCAATACCATTTACAATAGCCCCTAAGAAGAAGATAAAATACTTAGGAATAAATCTAACCAGAGATGTAAAAGGCTTATACAAAGGAAACTATAAGACACTACAGCAAGAAACCAAAAGAGACCTATATAAGTGTAAAAAACATCCAATGAACTTTTTTAATGAGATGGAGAAACAAATCACCAAGTTCATATGGAAAGGGAAGAGGCCCCGGATAAGTAAAGCATTACTAAAGAACGAAGTGGGAGGCCTCGCACTATGTGATTTTAGAAACTATTTTAATGCCACGGTAGTCAAAACAGCCTGGTACTAGTACAATAACAGATACATAGATCAATGGAACGGAATTAAGAATCCATATGTAAATTCATCCACTTATGAGCAGTTCATATTTGACAAAGGCCCAAAGTCCATTCGGTGGGGAAAAAGACAGTCTCTTTAACGAATGGTGCTGGCATAACTGGATATCCATTGGCAAAAAAATGAAACAAGACCCATACCTCACACCATGCCCAGAAACTAACTCAAAGTAGATCAAAGACCTGAATATAAAATCTAAAATGATAAAGATCACGGAAGAAAAAATAGGGACAACGCTAGGAGTCCTAATACATGGCATAAACAGTTTACATAACATAACTAACAACGTACAAACGCCAGAAGAAAAACTAAATAACTCGGAGCTCCTAAAAATCAAACACTTATGCTCATCCAAAGACTTCACCAAAAGAGTAAAAAGACAACCTACTGGCTGGGAAAAACTCTTTGGCTACGACATAACTGATCAGGGTCTAATCTCTAAAATCTACAAGGTACTGCAAAACTTGAACCACAAAAAGGCAAATAACCCAGTTAAAAAACGGCCAAAAGATATGAACAGGTACCTCACCAAAGAAGACATTCAGGTGGCTAACAGGTACACGAGGAAATGTTCATGATAAATAGCCATTAGAGAAATGCAAATCAAACTACAAAGAGGTGCCATCTTACCCCAATAAGGCTAGCATTAATCCAAAAAACACAAAATAATAAACGTTGGAAAGGATGTAGAGAGACTGGGACACTTGTAAAATGGTACAACCACTTTGGAAATTGGTTTGGCTCTTCCTTAAAAAGCTAGAAATAGAAGTATCATACGATCCAGCAGTGCCATTCCTTGGAATATATCCTGGAGAAATAAGAGCTGTCACACAAATAAATATATGCACACCCATGTTCACTGCAGCACTGTTCACAATAGCAAAAAGATGGAAACAACCTAGGTGTCCATTAGTAGATGAATGGATAAACAAATTACGGTATATTCACAGAACGGAACACTATACAACAATAAAGAACAAGGATGAATCCGTGGAATCCGTGAAATATCTCATAACATGGATGAATCTGGAAGGCATTGCACGGAGTGAAATTAGTTGTAAAAGTGCAAATATTGCATAAGGCCACTATTATAAGAAGTCAAGAAAAGGTTTAAATACAGAAGAAAACAGTCTTTGATGGTTACGAGGGTATGGACGGAGAGAGAGGGGAATTCGCTAAGTACACAGTAGACAAGAATTACCTTAGGTGAAGGGAAGGACAACATATAATACAAGGGAAGTCAGGACCACTGGAGTAAGCTAAGAAGTTTCCTGAATACAACCAAATACTTCGAGGGATAGTGTAGCAGGGTCAGGGGCCTGGGAACCATGGTTTCAGGGCACATCTAAGTCATTTGGCCTAACGAAGTTTATTAAGAAAATGTTCTGCATTATAACTTGGTGAATGGCATCTGGGGTCTTAAAAGCTAGCGAGTGGCCATCTAAGATGCATCAATTTGTCCCAACCCATGTGGAGCAAAGGAAAATGAAAAACACCAAAGACACAAGGAAAATATTAACCCAAGAGACAAAAACGGTCACATAAACCAGAAAGTGCATCAGCCTGTGACCCGAAGAACTAGATGGTGACCGGTTACCACCAATGACTGCCCTAACAGGGAACACAACAGAAAGTTCCTGATGGAGCAGGAGAAAAGCGTGGCGTAGAACTCAAATTCACGTAAAAAAGACTAGACTTAATGGTTTAACTGAGAAGACATGGCTCCCGGGCTCTGTTAACCCAGAACGAAAACCATTCCCGAAGCCAACTCTTCAGATAAAGAGTAGACTGGAATTCAAGTAGATCTACGAGACTAAATGGGCAGCTCCTGTCAGCAGGCGAGATGAGAAGGCAGAAAGGGACAGGAGCTGATTGAAGGGACACGGGAAATCCGAGGTGCAAAGGAGGAACGTGTGGTCACATTATACGGATAGCAATTAGGGTCACATAACAATGTGTGTATAAATTTTTGTGTAAGAAACTAACTTGAGCTGTAAACTTTCACCTAAAGCACATACACACATAAGAATAGACATCAAACTTCCATATTTATCTAATTAAAAATTCTATTCATATTCCTAACTTAATTACAACCAAATAGATCCACTGTTTAAAAAATATATATAAACAGCCCACAATATAATCTTTAAAAAAGATTTAAAGACATCACAGATAAAAAGTTCTTAGATAAGACAACTCATCAGACATGGAAGGGACTGGACAATGGGTTGGAGAGAGGTGCTGACGAAGAGTGAGCTACTTGTATCAGGTGGACACTTGAGACTGTGTTGGCATCTCCTGTCTGGAGAAGGGAGATGGGAGGGTAGAGAGGGTTAGAAACTGGCAAAACGGTCACGAAAGGAGAGACTGGAAGGAGGGAGCGAGCTGACTCATTAGGGGGAGAGTACATGGGAGTATGTAGGAAGGTGTATATAAGCTTATATGTGACAGACTGACTTGATTTGTAAACTTTCACTTAAAGCACAATAAAAATTATTTAAAAAAAAACATTAGAAAAAAAGTTCTTAGGTAAAGGTGTAAGTATTTCAACCATCTCCTCATACAATAACCCTATTTGGTCTGTTAAAGAAACAGACAGTCCATACTGACTACTGTTGATTACACTTAAACAAAACTTTACCTAAATTAGAGAGAACATTACCAGATACAGCCCATTGCTGTCGAGTCAATGCCAACTCAGAGTGGCCCTACAGGTTAGAATAGAACTGCCTCATATAGATTCCAAGTAGCAGTTGGTGGATTCAAACTGCCGACCTTTTGGTTAGCAGCCAAGCTCTTAAACACTGTGCCACCAGGGCTCCAATCAGATACAGACACCTCCATTTATATCTTATATAAATGACATCATAATGGGACAACACACACACATGCATGCGCACACACACATACACACATTGAAATTCATATCATTTCTTAAGAGGATGGACAATTGATCCTCATAAACTACAAAGACCAATTAAGTTTTTAAAAATTAGTCATTAAAGAGAGAACAATCACTAATCCTATAATCTTAAACCTATTCATCCTAAATCAAAGCTTAAAATATTTATATTCACAAGGTTTTGCCACAAAGCTTTTATAGATAAAAATCTTAGCCTTATTGGCTTTTAGTCTAAAAGTTTCCTTGGGAGGAACATAAATATTCTTCCATGGAAAAACATATCTGTAGACTTTATATGAAGCACTAGAAAACACAGAGCCACTAAAAAAAAAAAATAAATAAAAGGAGTATTCAGCTCCACGTACCTCAACCAATCCTGGAATGGGTCTAACAAATGCCTAGCTCACCAAAGGCATAACATCGGACCAAAGAGTTTTCAACTGGACATGCCCAAGAGGGTAATATGGTTGGATGGTCAACCCTCTGCATTAGCTGAGAAAATCTCATCATTGCCAATAACGGGTTTGCCAGAATTTCCAAGAAGTGAGCCAATCCAAGTCCAAACAGTTGTGCAGTGAGAACCATCAATGCATGACTTACAGATGGTTAAGCCACTATGACCCCATTTCTAGTACATTGGAAGGCTCCAGCCTTAAGAACCTCAGGTAAATAACATGACCCTAACCAAAAAGGCTGTAAGTAAATTGCACAATTTACGAAATGGGTGGCTACAGGCTTAATATCAGACAAATCCTAACAAAAAAATAAAATTATGATATTTATATACAAATTTATGGACAGTTGCTAATGCCTTGGCCATAGGATCTAATGCTTGACAAAAACATGACTAAAAATTGACATCCAAGAAATATGAGAAAAAGACATTTGACAAAACATTACAAAATAGTAGCATTAAAGTTTATGTCACATCAATCAGACAATAACAAAGAGACACAATATAATAATCGGTGAATAAACTTCTTAAGATGAATGTATCAGCCAAAATGACATACAGTAAGAACCAAAACACATAAAAAACTGGACAAAAAATACTTAAAATTAGACAATGCCTAAAACTAAGCTAAAAAGAAACCCTAGTAATAGCTAGCAAATAGACAGATCTCCAATACTACTTTCAGAAAGAATATATATAATAGGCACTTAAACAAAGTAGACATACATGATTTCATGCTACCAAAAACTGGGCACTCAAAGAAAATCTGCCCTATCACAGAAACTCTACAACACATAGCTCCACACTACAAAACTTACAGAGATTGTAAGACATAAAGACTTACTAAAAAACACAGATTGAGGATAAAGCCTAAACAAATTTTCAAATTTTTTCAAATTTTTAAAATAAACTACATTAGTCCTTTGCCTATCTCTAAAAAAAAAAAATACTCTTACAACATAGTAGCAGACATTTTATTGGGCCTCCAATGACCCTATGAGCTTACAGCAACTAGTAATATATAATGGCCTGCTTAAATAGAAATTAAGAATTTTAACCAATGACCAAAACTTAGAGAATAGTCTAAACAATTAAAAAAAAAATCAAATCTCTCAACTAGAAAACAAATTAAAACCTCTACTTCCATAGATATAATGCTTACTTCCCCTAATAATATTAAGATAATCAATACCATAACAATAAGTAACACAATAAACTTTCTGACAAAGTCCTTATAAAATCTAATAATAACTTATTTAGTAAAGGATAAATTATTGCCCCAGCCACCAAAAAAAAAAAAAAAAAAAACAACAACCCTATGGAGTAACTACAAAAAAATCTACACTCCTACAGATTAAAGACACTTCTCTAATTCCCATTTAATCAATTTTAGGTATGTCACCAAAAGCTATGCTGTCTTCTTAAAACTCTTCTACTTAAATTAAAAATGCTCCCAGCATTTTTATCTTAACAGGCTATCTCATTACAGCAGATCTCAAAGCAATGTCATAGATTTCTTCACTTCCCTCAAATACTAAGATTTCATTTAAAACTAATTTCAATGATAAATTTAATAAGCAATAAAACTTACAAACACTATGTTATAATACACCCTACTGTCGCATCTTACACTATATGTTATCTATTATAATTAACCCTTCTATATCTTATACCTTGGAGCTCCAGCGGGACAGTAGTTAAGACCTCGACTGCTAACCAAAAGGATGGCAGTTTGAATCCACCAGACGCTCCTTGGAAACCCAATGGGGCAGTTCTACTCCATTCTGTAGGGTTGCTATGAGTCCGTATCAACTTCATGGCAATGATTTTGGTTTATATCTTATACCTTAACTTTTAAAGAGTCCTACTTCTTTAGCTAATATAAAAACACCTGGTTACTCCAAATCACACTATTAAACTTTAAACTCCAGTGTTTGATACTATGACAATAAAAAAAAAAACTCTTATTTTTAAATGATCTTATAAAAAACTTAATAAAAATCTGACGACCATGATTTCTAAATAATGGTCTCTATGTTAAACTAAAAGATTTTTAAAACAAACAACATAATTTTAACTCAAAATTTTAACCCTAAAAAAAATAAACAAGAAAATAAACTACAGAATTGGGTTATCACACTGTGGTGATACCTCAATTTCAACAGGGAGAATGGATGCTTAGAGCCAAAAAAAAACCTCTACGTATAGAAGGCATGCACGTCCCACATGATCAATTATCAGAATGGAACACTGATAGAGAACTACCGACAAGGTTAATGTTCCGGATGTTCCAATTCCTGTGACTGTTGTCTTAATGCCTGAACAACCAGCTGTCTATAGTTTGGGGAAACCATACCTTTGTAGCATGTTCCAAAATGTTGATGATTCTATATGGCAATAATGCAGACTTTCCCCTTCAAGATTGCATTTAATTAATTAATACTCTGAATGTTACTACTAGAGGCAAAGCATACTATTCCTGGTCCATACAGGACAAAAAAAAATAAAAAATTACTTCTAAAATATATCATCAAACCAACCCAAATATTCCTCCAATTAATGTAAAATCAACCCTAGAAAAATATGAGCAGGTGAATAACTATTTGAAACCAGAAATGAAGCATACACAATCCATGATCCAAAAGGTAAATAAAGATCAAAGGACAAATTTCTAAAAATAACAACTGCCTGAAACATAACATTTATGGTATCTGCCTATGCCTTAGAACATGCTACCAATGCTTGTATCCACATAAGGTGATAAAAACGACGTTTACCTAATAAAAGAATTTTCAAAAGTTTGTTTACATGGTTAAATAAGTTAAGCTTTTGCAAATTTTATAATTGGATTTTAAGCCATATAAAAAACTTTTGTTTTCATTATGCTAATTAGAATATTTTTTATAAAAATTGCTCTAAAAAGATTGCGTGTTCAGGTTTGAACATAAAATGTGCCTTCAGATCAAGGGGTGGATTGTTATGTACGCTTTCGGTATACTCTCAAAATCACATTTGATTCTGTAGTGTTCTTAAAGCACTTATGTGTAAGCATCTATTATGTATGCTTCTATAATGCTCTTTACACTGTTGTGATGTTTTCATAATGCTTTTAAGCACCTGTGCATAGTCACTTATAATGTAAAGTTCTAAGTAGAGAATTTCTGAACTTAGAATTAGAAACATATATATTCTTATAACACTTTTTTTTAACTGTAAGTTGTCAGGAAGTTGTTCTAACCTTGAAAATAAGATAATAGAAGTATGTGAAAAACCAAAAAAAATCCCATTGTCATTGAGTTGATTCTGAATCATAGCGATCCTATAGGACAGAGCAGAACTGCCCCATGGGGTTTCCAAGGAGCAGCTGGTGGATTCGAACTGCCAAGGTACAGTTCATCCCATTTTTTAAGTGTGCTGTATTTACATCCCCTTCACAAACCGAGTGGCTTACTAGACTGGATATTTTTCTTGATCAATGATAAACGAGCTTCTCAGTTTCCTCCACAAATGGAGTGGCTGGGCCTTAAGCAAGGCTCTTTTGTGAATGACCCCAGCTCCTCCAGGTTAGCAAGGTCCAAAGCCATTTGCAGCTTTTAATGGCCCTTTCTTGGCCTTTGGTTGACACAGCACATTTGGCTGGTTAGATTTCAAAAACATAGGAGGAAAGAAATAGGATCAACACTAAAATACACCTGCCTCGTTCCAGAATGGAAGTGGGTAGGGGAAGGAGGTAGCTGGAGGCAGCCAGGAATTTGTTATGTGTATAATATTATGCTTACAATTTCCCTGACTCCTTCACTCTCCCAGACCCTCAAATACACTCAAACAATCTGAGCATTAATCTTTATTTGATAATTTAGGAGGCTCTTCAGAGACCAGGGAAACCCTGGTGGTATAATGGTTAAGTGCTATACCTGGTAACCAATGGGTCAGCAGTTCAAATCCACCAGGCTCTCCTTGGAAACTCTATGGGGCAGTTCTACCCTGTCCTATAGGGTCGCTGTGAGTCGGAATCGACTTGACGGCACTGGGTTTGGCTTTTTTTTGGTTTCAGAGATCAGATCACAGACCTATTCTATTATAGTTGTCAGTTCTGACTCTTAGTGACCCCACGTGACAGAGTAGAATTGCCCTACAGGATTTCTTAGGCTATAATCTTTACAGGAGCAGGTCATCAGGTCTTTTCTCCCACAGTGCCACTGGCGAGTTGGAACCACCAACCTTTTGGTTAGCAGCTGAGTGTTTAACCATTGCACCACCAGGGCTCCTTTTACTTATGGACACACGCAAGTGGCAGAAATCTGGTGCTGGAGAAAAAGAAATAGGTGAAGAGTTACTTAACTATCAGGATGATGAACTAGCGAGAAGAAATGGATAAAAAAATTCAGATATTTCTTATATTTCAAGTCACATATGCTTAATACTAACAGAGCAAATTATGAGTGAAACACAAAGCCAGGCACACATACGAGTCTGCTGGAAACAATAAGAAAGAGCTTCATCTGTCTTTTGTATTCTTGCTCAGTGATTTGAGGAAACACTAGGGTCCCAAGTGACTGTTTTTTTCTCTTCTACATTACATTTAAATAAAGAAAAGAAAGAAAGAAACACAAAAATAAGCTCTGTTGGTAGGCCTATACCATTTTCATACATCTAGGGTTTTTATGGGTTAGGGGAGAAGGTAGTAAATAAAGTTTCTGCAGCCATAAGTGATGCTTAGAGGAAAATTAAATCACTGAGTGATGCCAGGACTGATTATTCTACTGCACTTTTAAAGCAAGAGGTTGCAGTCTGTGAGTCCAAAGTGGTTTCATATGGACTGCCACAGTTGTGGTTTACGCTTGAAACTATAACCTGTCAAATTAAAAGCAGGCAAGGCCTATGCCCTTAATGGTTCCACTTTCTACTGTCTACAGTTATGTCTACAAGTTCAGCATTTTTTACCCAGTTAAACTCTGTTATTTGGATGAGTAGAATCTCAAAACCACTCTTTGTTATCCTGGTTAAAGAAAGTTTTAGTTATTATATAAAGCTTGACAAACTGCCAATCTAATTTTTATTGCATAGATGGCACTTTCACTATAACTATTTTTATATACGATTGATACATTATTACCCTGGTTACCCATATATACATTACATATATATATTTTATATATATAATTATCATATATATAACTACAGGGGAGAAGTATACACACAGCATAAGTGCTCGAGCTTTTTCTACCCCATATTTCCAGATATTTTATTGACTTTTACTTGTACCTTACTGACTCATCATTTTTCCAGACCCACAGTAGCCTGCTATTACGAGCTTAGTGTTACAAAATGCTTCATTTCTTTTCTTCTCCTTGATTGTGGAATGCCCTTCTGGGCAATGGGCTTGGTTGACAGTGATTTTCCCATCAAAATTGGAAAGCTGCTTGTTCAATTTTACTAATGTTTCATGTAGAGCCCTTCCTTAACAAACCTTTCCTAATGCCCATTTTTATAATGTTTTTAAAATAAAGCATAAACAATATTTGCTTTTTGAGTAATGTATCATAAGTGAAACCATGCCACTAAACAATCATATCCTGTTTAGGCCATAATGACATCAGAAATAATATGTTTATCATCTGCTTTGGACAACTTAGCATGTTTTTGGCCCAAGGCGAATATGAACTAAAACCATTTGCAGTTGCCCAAAACCAAGATAACCACACATTTCTAAGGTAATTGATACCTAAAAAGAACACTGCCTCTAGATCACAGCTCATGATCTAAGCATACTAATTCTTTAAAGAAGGTTGTTAAAGTTTATAAAGCATGTATGTCTATTGGACTTCCTCCAAAATTTAACATGAAATAATTACATTTTAGCAAGCCTAGAGACTATGATAAAGTAGGCACTTAGCACAACCTTTCGGAGTTCTGGAATTACCTCTCTTGTCGAAGGTTAACAGAAGGGGAAAATGGAGATTACTTACATGTAAAAGTATACGATAGTAATAAGAACAATGAGCATACTGCCTTGTGTTTTGGAAGATACTCAAATCAATCATTTTTTTTTAAAAAGTATTTAAAGAAATGTTAATTTCGTGTGTAGATAGCTAAGGTAAGTGGAAGGCATGCAATTTTTTTATTCACTGTTAAAACACATTCAGGGAATGCAAATATGTGGCGCTAACTTTGTGTTACCATGATATAAAGCATATCATTGCCTTGGGTACTACTTTGCCAGGGATTCCAACTATAAGCCTGCAACTACAGCTTGAAAAACTGCTTTTCACACTACATGCCAACACAAAAGCAGTAGGAATTACCTTTGCCCACAAAGATGACTGGATGATTTAGAACAAAAAAAAATAAGTAAATAATTATAAATTAGTTTTTATGGAATAAAGTAATATTGCTAAATGTAAGATCCAAAAGGAAACTTGGAAACCTACTCATTTGCAGAGAAGGAAACAGAGACAGACAAATGAAGTCATCCCCCAAAGTCAACTCAGAAGTTGAAGCTTAACTCCTTCTCCAGGGCTTACTCCACTGCACCACCCTCCTTTCATTCATAAAGCCAATAACTTGGACATTCCAGACAACGTCTAAAGAACACTAGAATAGAAGCAAGTGGCATAGGCACTGCCATGGTTATTCTATTACTGTAAAAAGGGAAGAATGTACCATACCTCCATTCTCTCTTGTTTAACTTCATCAATTTCATCATCTTCAAGCATTGCCAAGAGCTCTCCTGTCTGGTCAATAGAGTTGAGAAAGTCTTGAGCTATTTTTTGTCTTTTGTTTGTGTTACTGCTGCCACTCAATTTGTCTTCACGAAGATAAAGGAAGGAAAAAAGAAACATTCTCAATAGGTTTAAAACAGTATCAATCATTACATATCGTGAATATTGCATACGAAATACAGAGTTGGGATTCCTGTCAAAATAATCTTAAAAGAGAACGCTTGCATCCAAAAATAAAGTATAAGTTATCTAGAATTAAATCATTCATATATTTATGTATGTCACAAATAAGACTGAAAGGATAAAACCAAATTATCAATTACCATGGTAAGTATGAATGGGCTGAAAACCTTTACAAAAAAGGAGGGCTCTCGGATTTCGAAAAATAATCCTGCTATGTAGTATTTATAACAGATACACCTTTTTAAAAAATGACAATTAAAAAAAAAAAGTATATGTAACTAGGCAGATGCAAGCAAAGAAGGCAGGGCTGGCAGCATTAATGTTACAAAATATAGTTCAGGACCAAAAGCAATAAATGAGACAAGGTGTAATATTATCTAACAATGAAAGGTACTATCTACAAGGAAGATTAATATTCAATAACTTTATGCACCAAAGATAACAGCAAAATGAAAACTGTAACAAAATAAAATTTAATAAAAAATACAACCATTGTGAGATATCTGGATATTTTTCTTGCAAAATTTGACAACTTAAGGTATGACTACAGAGATTTCAAAAATAAAAAACCCTTCAAGCTCTGCGATACCTATATAAAAAAATAAAAATTTTTTTAAGATATTAAGAATTAACATTATTCTCTTAGATTCATAATTTTTCTTTTATATCATTTTCTTTTAATAAGTTTTTATAGATATACATAACTACAACTATAATTAAAATATATAAAAATGATATCATACAAACTGGTTGCTTGATTGCCCTTCTCCATCTTCTTCCCCCCTAGATGTAACTAGTATTAGCCACATAGTACGCATCCATCCATGTATTTTCTTCATGTTTATATATACTCACACAATTATAGGGGTCTTTTTTGTTTATCTTTTATAAAAGGGTTCTTCATATATATATATATATATATATATATATATATATATTTTAGATCTCACTTTTCTCAATGAGGCAGGAGAATTCTTTGAAATCAACTGGTATAGCTCTAATTCACTCTTAATAAGGGTTGAATTGTGTGAATATTGTATGGTATGTATGTCCCATCACTTTCCAACCAATACCCTACAGACAGGCGCACACTTATGGTTCTGTTCTTTGCCACTGAGGTCAATGCTGAAATAATCATCCCCACTCATATTCTCTTCTGTCTGACAGGCTTTATTTTTATGGCATCGATTCTCAGGAGTGGGACTACTGATCTAAGCATTACAAACACTTTAAACTTTAATAGGTGTAATGAGATTACTTTCCAAGGCATTAACACTTTACATTCCAGTGGCAAAGAGAGATGCCTTTACTGTATATGGGGAAAGTCTGATGGGTATAAAATGATATACCATTGTGAATGAAATATTTAAACTTCCCTAACTACCAACGGGAAACCCTGATGGCGTAGTGGTTAAGAGCTACGGCTGCTAACCACAAAAGTCAGCAGTCTGAATACACCAGGAGTTCCTTGGAAACCCTACGGGGCAGTTTTACTCTGTCCTTTATAGGGTCCTGGTGGCGTAGTGGTTAAGTGCTATGGCTGCTAACCAAGAGATTGGCACTTCAAATCCACCAGGTGCTCCTTGGAAACTCTATGGGGCAGTTCTATTCTGTGCTATAGGGTTGCTGTGAGTCAGAATCGACTCAACGGCAGCGGGTTTGGTTTTTTGTTTTATAGGGTCACTATGAGTCGGAATCAACTCAACAGCAATGGGTTTGGTTTCAGTTTTTAACTACCAATGAATTCAACTATTTTTCTTACATGTTTTTCAACTATCTAGATAAGCCTTTCTGTTAACTGCCTATTTTTATCTTTTGCCCATTTCCCAACTGGGTTGTCTTTTTCTTGTCAATTTAAAAGAGCTCTTTTATACTGACCCTTTGTCATCTACAAACTAAAAAATGTTTTTCCTAGTTTACCATCTGTCTATTGATTTCAGGCATCTTTTTTAAACTATATACTGTGAAATAAGTTCATCTTTTCCTCTATAACTTCTTGTTTCAAATGACTTCGCTCTACTCCCACAAAATGTAAATGTAACATCCTAAGTTTTCTTTTCAGATTAATATTGTTTTGTCTTTTGGTACGTTTTTCATCTTTAATCCATTTGGAATTTATTTTGTATACTGTTTATTTTGTAGGTTCACTTTTATTTTCTTCCAATGGATAGCTAGTCGTACAGACCCACTGATCAGATAAGACAGCTTTTTCCAATGGAACGGAATTTTTGTCATATCTTACACTCAGACACACACACACACACACACACACACACACACACACACACACACCCCTCAGGTTCTATTCCTGGATTTTCTAATTGGTTTCACTGATCTGCGTATCTAGTACTACATGACACCACAATCTTTACAGTATATTCTACTTTTTTTCCCTATTCTTTTCCGAACTACATATGAGCTTTTATTCTACCATAGAAATGTTAAGTTTTTTTATACAATTCCAGGAAAATATCACTGGGATTATATCTAAAGCTACATCAGTTTTACTTATTAATTTTGGTTTGAATTTTATATATGCGATATCCTGTCCAAGAACATATGCTTCCCATTCAGTAAGATTGTTTATTGTTCTTCAATTAGTTTTTCCTTTCCTGTTAAATTTATTCCTAATTACATTAGTTCTGATAGCCAAAGTAAACAAAAGCTTTTTCGCATTTTCCACTCCCAGGACTGTTCTCACTCAGTCCTACAGATATCTGCATGAAGCATTTTTCTTTTCATCGATTCTTTTGACATCCATTTTGATCCTAGGGATATTTGTAAGTGCATTTCTTAATTTCCAAGAAGGTAATATGTTTTGCTGTTTTTATTATTTATTTATACTTTTACTGAATTAACATCAGTGAATCAGATTCTGAGATATCTACTCTTACTCCTTTTTGTAAAGGTGTACTTTGTGGCCAATTACATAATTTTTACAAGTGTTCCAGTTTCCAGTGTTAAAAAAGTTCTATCACAATCTAATTTATTCAATTATTCCTTTTTTTTTTTTTTTTTTTTGGTGGGGGGCATTGTTGAGGCTGGTCATTTGTAAGATTTTTCTCCTTATGTTCAGAGATCAGAAATTTTACTGGGATATTCCAAGCGTGTATACTTGCTCAACAAAAAAAAGCCTAGAACTCAATAACCGTTTTACTATTTAGCCTCAAGTTTACTTACAGTTACGGATATTGTCTTCTATCATTTATTTAAAAATTGACTCTCCTTCATTTGTTTTTCTCTTTCTGAAATGCCTATCAAATGCATGTTAAGTGCCTTAGATTTATCGTCTACATCTCTTACCTTTTCCCTCATAATTTCCACGTTTATATTTTACTACGTGCTTGGTTACAGCTATTGTATTTGGTCTCAAGAGAGACTATGATTTTTAAAAAAGTACTCAAGTTATTTAGTTGGGAAGCTACGTGTGCTAGCTCTAGAAAATCTCTTCTGTACTACGTTCGAATATCACTAACTTCTTACTATTTTTAATTTAAGTTGTCATCTACCTCCCAGCTCTATTTTTCTGGGCAGGTATTGTGTTCTGTTTGTCTTATCTTCCTCTGTCTAGGTTTGTGCCCCCAACCGGAGATTTTTTTTCTTTTTTGCTTTTTGGGGATCAGGTGTGGTTGTTGGGACACCCTATGTAAGAGCAATCCCATAGGTAGTGGAAGGCAGAGCAGGTAAACATAGGAGCAGGTTGACTGCCAGAACCTGCTAAGGTACTCTAATTGTAAGCCTCCTAGCTCTCATTCTCCTCATATTCTTCCAGCTTCAGGGATATGGAAAATTCAGCCCACCCATTCAGCTCCTTCTCAGCTCTTGCAAGTCGAGAGGCATATTCTGGAAAGGTCTATGTCAGCCTTCTCCCCAAGCTCTCACAGATCCCTGAAAGCCAAGCGGTTTCAGTATCTGCCACTTCCTGGTTGTCACCCCAGGGCTCCTTCCTGCTGAACTTCTGTGTTTAACTAGATCATAGTGAGGGGAAAGCCAAAGTTCCATCTCTTCACTGGGACTGCCACAGAGTACAAGGCCTCACTGGTACCCAGATTTAGGTAAGCCTCACAGAGTTTGGCCAGAAAAGTACACAGAATCGGAGATGGAGGAAAACGGTGTCATATATAGTTGCAGTGCCCTAAAAATCTCCTTTCTTGTTCACATACTTGACCACAATAAAAACTTCAATAAATTCCAAAAATGTAGAGATTTCATGTCATATATTCTGATTGTAAACAATAATCAATAAAAACATCTAAAATAATGAGGTGCTATTTTTTTTTTTTATGTACTTAGAAATTTAAAAAACATCATCTTTAATAATCCCTGGAGTAACGGGCAAATGAAAATTCAAATTATAAGTAATCTATAAATTAATGAAAAGAGGAACATTTCATATTAATTACCACAGCTATAGCTAAAGCTCTGCTAAGAGATAAATCTTTAGCTTAAATGCGTTTTTATTTAAAAAGGAAATATTTAATATAGATTGCCTAAGAGTTCACTATAAGAAACTAGAAAAAAAAAAGACCAAAGTGGATAAAGGACATTAATAAAGGTAAATACTGAAATTAATGAAATAGGAAAAAAAAATGAAAAGGATAAATAAAAGCAAAAGATGCTTCTTTGAAAAGAATGGTAAAATTGACAGGTTATGCCAAGCTCACGCCAACCCACTTGTGGTAGTTTGTATGGTATATCTTTTTTCATCCTTTTGTTTTCAACCTATTTGTATCTTTGAATCTATGCATGTCTCTTGTAGACAGCAAATAGTTGGATCTTGTTTTTTACGCAGTCTGACAATCTCTGCCTTTTGATTGGCTCGTTTATGCCATTCACATTTGTTCTCATTATTGATATCGCTATATTTACTTCTGCCATTTTACTCTGTTTTCTATGTCTCACATCTTTTTGTTGCTGTTGTTCCTGTTTCTCCTTTACTGCCTTCTTTTGCATTAAGTGAATATTTTCTAGTGTAACATTTTAATTCTTTTACTACTTTTTAACTACTTGAGTTAGTAGTTGTTCTAGGGCTTCTAATACATACTTTATCAGAATCTATTTCAGATTTTTACTAACTTAAATGGGATACAGAAACTTTACTTCTATATAGTTCCTCTAATTTTTCTGCTGTTATTGTTATACATTATTATGTCTATAAATGTTACAAACCCAACAATACACTGCTATAATTATTACTTCATATAATTTTATGCTTTTAAAGAGCTGAAAGAAGGAGAACAAGTATATATTTACAGTTTGTTATGCTAACCATCTTAGTTACCATTCTTGGTTTCTTTTATTTCTTCCTGCAAATTTGAGTTGCTACTGTGTGTCATTTCCTTATTACAGTACACCTTTGTTCCCACCACCTCCTTTGCATTGTTATTGATAAAATCAGTTAAGAAGAGGGAAGAAGTGTGCAATTACACTGTCTCTTCTATTTACCCAAGTCACTACCTTTACAACCCACTGCCGTCAAGTGGATTCCAACCCATAGCGACCCTATAGGAGAGAGTAGAACTACCCCATACAGTTTGAGGAGCGCCTGGTGGATTCAAACTGCTGACCTTTGGGTTAGGAGCTGTAGCACTTAATCACTATGCCACCAGGGTTTCCCATTACCTTTATAGGTGCTCTTTTTTTTTCCCCTGGATTCAACTTACTGTTCGGTGTCACCTGCTTTCAGTCTGAAGAACTTCCTTTAGTATTTCTTATACAATAAGTCTGCTAGCAACAAATTCTCTCATTTCTGGGAATGTCTTTATTTTACTTCCATTTTTGAATGATAGTTTTGCTCAAGGTAAATTCCTTGGTTGACAGCTTTTTTTTCTTTTTTTAAGACTTTAAATATGTCATCCCATTGCCTTCTGGCTTCCATTGTTTTGATTAGAAGTTAGATGTTGATCTTATAGGGGTTCCCTTGTATATGATTTTTCTCTTCTGCCAGTTCAAAGCTATGGTTGAGCATCTCTACTGAATTTTTCACTTCAGTGACTGCTTTTCAACTGTAGAATTTGTTTTGGATTTTTTAAACAATTTCAGTCTACTTATATTCTCTGTTTTATGAGACACTGTCATATTTGGTCATATTTTCCTTTTATTCTTTAAACATGGTTTTCTTTAGATTTTTTTTTAAAACATGTTTATAATAACCACTTTAAATTTTTTGTCTAAGTCCAACATCTGTGCCCCTTAAGGGCAATTTCATTACCTGCTTCTTTTTCTTGTCTATTATGGGTCACGCTTTCCTGTTTGTTTGCATGTCTAGTATTTTTTGCTGTTGAAAAATGGACATTTCACATAACATAGAAACTCTAGGTAATGATTCCCTCCCCCTCCTAGAGCTTCTTGTTGTTTGCTTGTTTGGTCATTTATTTAACGACTCAGGTGGACTAGCTCAATGACATCTATTTCCCCCACCAATGTGTATTCTCTGATGCTAATCCTTATAGGACACAAACTCCAGCATGCAAACAGTCTCCCAGGACTCCAGTGATGACTGTGATTTTAGTTGGGCTGTCTTTTTTCCATTTCTTATCTCCCCATTAAGTTTCTGGCTGGTCTGACTTTATTGTTATCACACCCAGCTGTTATCCTCCACTAATTGCTGGCTGATTGCTCTATTGTTTTTGATAATACCCTTGGCATAAATTGCTCCACAGTCTGATCTGATTAATGTTGAGCCTCTCTGCAAGGTCAGTGTGTTACCAAAGTTTGAGTTTTGCCCTTACCCCAAAACAGTTCTTCTTAGCTGTCTCTTTGCCTAGTTTCCTCTGTTAAATTTCTGGCAGATGCACTGTTTCACTTGTTACAAGCATCATGAACCTACCAGCCTCCTCTTAATTGCTCACCACCAGTATTTCCATTGCTTTTTTACAACACCCTTAGGTATGAACTTCCAACATGTTCTGTTCCAAATAGTTTACTTAGGGAAAGCTGCAGAGCTCTCTGTTCTTAAGGCTACCCCTTCGTCTGAACCGAACCTTTGCATCACTGCACCGGAGCTAGGAGTTGGCACAGCAATCATCTTCTCCTGGAGTTACTCCCACGCTTTAAGAGTGAGGAGCTGGAAATGGTAGCCTCTAGGCACTGGGTTTGGGTTTTAGTCTTCTAGGCTTGTCCTTTCTGGTGTGGCGCTTCCTTCCTTACGAGAAGGCTAGGGTAAGGGCAGCTGGGGCCCAGTATTCTCAGTCTGCCATGCCTGGGGTGGAGCTTTCACCCTACGAGTGGAGGCTGAATACTTAGAATAGAACTTCTGCAAAACAGTCCTGAGGAGAGAAGAGAAATGCTGGCCTGCTGCTCTGCTGCAGTAAAACTGCTGTCCTACACTGAGAGCTAGGGGAGAGGGAGTTTGGTGTTCTTGGCCACACGCACCCAAAGTTTCTATCACACTGAAGTGGAACGGGGGTGTGGGGTGATGGAAGTGGGTTGTGGCTCAAATGCAACAGACTCTTGATGTTCTTAACAAGATTTAATACATTTTCTAGAATACAAGTTTCTCCATTTCTATATCCCCTTAGGACAATTTCTAGAGCTTTTAAATTACCATTTATTACAATATTCTCCAGTTCAGTGGTTGTTTTGGTGTGGAATGAATCTGCCAAACTACTCATACCACTATTCTAGAAGTCTTACCTGAGAAGTAGATGCACTTTATCTGAATATTTTATTTTATAATTTATACCAACTGTTTTAAAGTGCTTTATATACATATAAACACACAAAATTTAAAAAACAAGATAAAGTGGAGAGATATAAAATCATTAGGAAGGGGAAGGTATCAGACTAATATGATGGTGTTAGCAAAACTGAATTCTAAGTCTCACCACTTGGAGCTTCTTGGCACTCAAGGTACTCAAGGTATGGTATAAACAGCCATCATTTATTCACTGGCAAGAATATATCTGGTGCTTTTCATATAGTATGTTGAACCCTCATAAGAACTCCATGTGGGAGGTGGTATAATTTTTCTCTCTCAAGGTCACACAGAGAGAAAGCAAAGAACTTGGATTGATTTGAATTCAGGCCTTTTTTTCTCCAAGTCTGCATTCTTTGCCCTCCATAAAAGAAAGCATTTAAATTCATCTGGAGAATTATTTTCCAGGAATTAAACTCTATGAGAATTGCAGCAATATTAAATAGGTGACATTAAGTAATTCATTTTATCAGAAATATATACATATAAATACACACACACACACACACATTGATATATAAACATATATATATATATATATATATATATATATGAAGCCCTGGTGGCTCAGTCGTTAAGAGCTCAGCTGCTAACCAAAAGGTTAGCAGTTCAAATCTACCAGCTGTTCCTTGGCAACCCTAAGGGGCAGCTCTATTCTGCCTTACAGGGTGGCTGTGAGTCGGAATCGAATCGACATCAACGGCCTTGGTTTTGTTTTACTATACATATATTTGCAAGGCTAATTCACTTGCTGATTTGCTGAGGTTAAATGAAAGTAACGAGTTCTCTATTAAAGTTTGTTGATACTTCAGTTTGTCCTGAGTAGTTTTTTGTGATTATCCTTAATCCACTAGAGTTGTTTTAGCTACTTTGTCTATCTACCAGTGTATCTATTAGCATGAATGCCACCATACAATAACTGTAGTTAGTATACAAAATATATCAGTAATTTCTAAAAACACAACATCTTTATTTTGATTCTGTAAGTGCTGCTCAGTACTTACTTATTTTCAGCCTAGCACTGTTTTCTTTTGCACATTAACATTTTTCTAAATACTCTAAAATGAAGAATTGAGTTGGTAGATCGGTAAGAAAAATTTTCTACTCTACGTTACGCTTTTCATTATATTTCAAACAGCACAGAAATGGCACACCAGAATGAGGTGACTTTACTTCATAAAACATATCAGATACCTTTGATAATAATTAAAAAAACCATGATGCGTCAGTTTCAAAGATAAATAAAAATTTTGGTTCCTGACATCCAGCACAGAAAAAACTATGCTCATTAAAATCAACTATGTTTTGAATCAAGCAATTTTCATAGTTTTGTGATACTCTGATGTAAAGCAGGACACATTACTGAAAAAAAGAACTGAAATACTAGAGTGCTGTGAAGTCACATAAATAGAAAATCACGAGATTAAATTGGCAACTAAGTAAATATTTGGATAATTTCTAAACTACATTATCTAACCAAAGAACATGCATTCTTTTCTGTTGGGAATATCTGCATTGACATTGCATAAATGTATCATTGGCTATTGTTTTTAGCTTAGTGTTTTGTTTTGGTTACCTTCCAGAAGGTCATCCTCATCTATGCCTTTAACAATCTTTGATTTGTAGTCTCGGAAGAACATGTATTTTAGCAGTCTTCTAAGTTTTTTCTATCAAAAGATATGACATAAGTAAATAAAATTTATATACATATTCATCTTATTGATTAAATACTATGATAAACAAATTTAATAAACTTGTACCCCAAGATACATTGGAGAAAACATAGCAATCTATGGAAAAAAAAAAAGGTCATCATCAAGTTACACATAAAAGCTAAAACACAAGTATTTTTAAAAGCGCTTATCATTTGCAGGTATCCAGATACCCCAGAATCACAATCATTGTTTTTTTTATGTATGTCTTATAAAAAATTTTGAAGTTCTTTCTTAAGATTGTGAAAAATATCATGCTCTCCATACCAAGCTGACTGTATGGATATGGAATTTTGTATATATTCAAGACAAAAAATGTATTTTTAAAAACTGATTTATAGCTGAGTTTGCAGCAACAATGGCTTTAAAAAGCCAAGTAGTCTCCTTTTTATTCTCTGAGGATATTTTCTTTTAGTCAGAAGAGTTGCTTTATGTGTTACATTTCTGGAAAACATTCTGTAATCTGAGAAACATATTTTTCTGAAACTCAAAGCTGATGAATAAGGGTTAGGTCTTAATGACGGTCGTCTTTAGTTTTATTAGAAGACCACAAAATTGCTTAACTTTAAAAGTAACTGACAGTACTTTGTAGCTTTTCTGTGCTTGCACTTAGGAAGTATTATCATTGGTTTCTAACCTTCAGGTTTAAGATTTCTAATAACAGCTGAAATATACTGAATTTTAAAAAGTACTTTTACATGCATCATTTGACGTTTTCAATAGCCCTGTGACATAGACGGAGCCCTGGCGGTGCAGTGGTTAAGAGCTATGGCTGCTAACCAAAATGTCAGCAGTTTGAATCTTCCAGTCACTCCTCGGAAACCTATGGGGTAGTTCTACTCTGTCCTATAGGGTCGCTATGAGTCAGAATCGACTCAACAGCAGTGAGTTTGGGTTTTGGTGACATAGACAAACATTATCATCTCCTTTCTATATACAGGGAAGCTGAGGTTAATAGCAGTCTTACAACTAGAGTTCAGCAGGGCCAAAAGCAGAACATAACCATTTGAAGCTCAGTTTCTTCACCGATAAAATAAGAAGAGTACCTACTTTACAGAAAAACAAATGAGAGAATGAACGAAGCTGTCAGCGCAATATGTAAAAATGCAGTAGGCAGTCAATAAATACTGGCTGAATACAAACTAGAATTTTTAAGAGAAAAAACATGTACCTGTACATAGGTCTTTTGCTACCCATCTTTTCTCTTTGTCTTTAGTCCATTCAGCACTTTAAATTTTATTTTGTCTTATACCTAGGTACCAAACCAAACCAAACCCAGTGCCATTGAGTCGATTCCAACTCATAGCGACCCCATAGGACAGAGTAGAACTGCCCCATAGAGTTTCCAAGGAGTGCCTGGTGGATTTGAACTACCGACCCTTTGGTTAGCAGCTGTGGCACTTAACCATTACGCCACCAGTGTTTCCATACCTAGGAACTATGTTCTGTGTTCCTGTAAAGATTCTGGCTAAGAGTCCCTCCATCTGGGCAGGAGAAGAGCATGATTAACAGGTATATGTTCTTGAAGTTTCAGTATGATTTTAGATTTCCACTTCCCACAAAAGGCAGGAAGAAGTGTCAGCGTGGTCTATTTTATATGACAACCTAAAAAAGAGCCTCTGTCAGTAAAAAAGAAAATTTGACTGGCAATATGCCATAAAGTATGAATGGTAACTCCACTGCTCCCCTGTCAACTTCATATAGAATCTTTGCTTAAGGTCCACATTTCTGCCAAAAGCACCTCAGGCTCCTTTCTCACAGTACAAATGCTATATAGGATTAAATGCCTATTTCTGTTTAGTCCTCCAAATATAATGAAGTCACCACATCCTACAAATTTTTACTCTTCACTATCTCTCTTAATTCTTCTTCTTATTCGTTTCCAGAGCCACTCTCAAAATCATATTTTGCCTTGACTACTGAACCAGCATCCTATTTAGGTTCTCTGCATTTGTCCATTCCACATGACTTCTACACTGTCCGAGCCTCAAACTAGGAAGAAACCTCCACTCAACAAATCCTACAGTCTCTCCCACCTAATCACACAACCTTGAAATTCTGTTGTACGATGGTTCTTCAACTAAATCATACAGATTTCCCAAGCTAGATCATTAGCTTCTTGAGAGTGAAGGCATTTCTTTTTTCTTCCTTTATATTCCTCATACCATCTAAGAGTTGTTGAACTAACATTTTATAAAATTGAATGTACACTGGTCAAGGTGCAGTCTGAAGGAAGATAAAATATTTGATCCAGGTTTAGTCAAAATTGAGCCAATCATAACTAAAGTTTTAAAAGACGAAACCAAGTAACTGAGTATTAGAAAGGATGTTAACAAGGTTGTCCAAAAGAGCGGCATGGGATGCCTTCTGATGATTACAAAAACAACTACCACACACACCGAGCCACGGGCATATAAAAATGGTAGAAGAGAAATGAGAAAGTATAATTTAAAGGCCAGGAAATAACAAGGGAGAAATGAAAGATGGAACGTTAGGAAAGTGAGCACTGTTTGCTCACTTAGGAAAGCATCTACTCTTAACATACTATGGTTATTCAGTTAGATTTCCTTTCAATATGCAAATAATTTTGGGATGAAACTTTTATTAAAAACATGTAAAATATTGTAGAATATTTTCAGTTAGCTTCTCATGGAAGATAGAAAACAGGACATGCATGCAAATACTGATTTAAATATTTTAATACTAGAGTTCAAAGAATAAGAAAGGTAAATCTTTAACTTTAAAATAAATAGAAATGATGGTATATATTTAAGCTATCAGGATATTCATCTTGATTGATTCGGTTTTTCCTGGAAGCCGGTGCCACAGAATAAATTTTATATTTCAAGATGAGTTACTCTATGAAAGCCTCTAATGCTGATAATGATAATGTATAAAATTAGAGGCAAATATAAATATGCCATTCACTATATCCCATTTATCAGAACACAGCACACAGTATATTTAGTGAATATTATGTAGCTACAAAAACGTCTAACTAGACGTCTGAGGATAAGTGAGAGTCAGCTGTTACCACAGTGTTCACATAAATGCTCAGGTAAAAATAAAAAGCAGTTCTCATCTAGTAAACTCATTTTGTGGTGTAAACTATGAAGGCTAAAACATCATCAGCTCTATAGTTCTGATTCCAATTTAAAAGCTAAATAACAAAGATACATAGTTCCTTATGTAAGTGCAAGTAGGCACTAAGCGTGGCACTTTAATACAATGCAATTGTTTTATATTACCTTATCTTTGCGCATCAGAAACAAAAGATCTTCAGCAGAAATCACCCGTGCTCCCCGCAGCTGAGAAATTTCAGCAGCTTGCTGTAACTAACAACAGAAAATTCTCTCAATAATATAAATTCAACATACTACAGTCATGGCATCTCAACAGAGATAAATATACTAAGAGTTAGAAACCTTTGGGAATAATACAGCAATCATGTTACTGCTTTTAAAAGCAGAATATCTTATGTTTTAGGATTTATAAAAAAAAAAAAAAGCAATTAAATTAACTTATGAGCCCACCTGTAACTGATACAATAAACAGAAATCCTTGATTTCTTTCCTGCGAAAAGAAAAATCATGTGCGGCCTCCAGAAATGCATTAATGCACCTGAAAATAATTTTATGAAATTTTATCCTTCAGACCCATGTGAGCAATGGTTTCACTCAGTATCACTAGTTGAATAAGTATATTATTAATCCGAGCTCCCATGCTGGTGTGATTTGAAATAGGCCCATTCAGAACTTTAAAAGATCAACAAAAACAGTAGCTGTTTCTAATATCCAAAGGAAAAAAAATACTTTTAGTTTTGGCAAGTCTTCAGTGGGTAAAGGATTCAGTCCATAAATCATAATACTGGACTGCATTAATTTCTTTCCACACTAATCACATACACACAAAAAGTTAACTGTATCTGGAATGTACAACACAAAACATACTGCATGAAAAGTTAGATTCCCCTTGAAATGTTCATCTGGGTCCTTATATCTACAAAGTCAAGAGTTTTTCAGGAATTCAGAAGTCCTAGAAATACAATCTTACTTGAAAATGACCTAGAAAATAGAAGAATGTGAAAAATGATAGTTCTCTCTTTTGGCACTGGCAAAAATCAGTTTCTTATTTTGATTAGTTGGAAGGAACATAAAATACGTCCATCTGAAAAAAATAAAGATGCTGGAGAAAACGCTACAAAAATGTGCCTGTAACTCCTTCCAAATTTGATCAGCCTATGTTGATTGCAACAAACCAACTCAATCCAATCTGAAATATTATAAAAACATTTACATATAAAAGCTGTTCCTGAATTCACCCTTCTTTCAAAGTGATAAATCTAAGACGTATTCCTGAGAACTAATCTTTAAAAAGTGACATACTGTTATCTTAATAATTAAACAAAATCAAATCGTGCATTTGTGCTAAAGAAATTCTGCTTGAATGTTGAAGCGATTTTGCTAACTAAGCTTCAAACGTTCTCTAAATACATGGACTACAAAACAGCCTATAAACTCCCCGTGTGTCAGCCTTACCACTTAATTTCCTGGATACTGGTGGTTGGTATATAAACATAATCCTTCCTAAATATAGAAATTTAAATTTAACTGTGAGCCATTTAAAAAGAAATCTTGGGGGGAAAGGTTTTTTAAAATATGATGTATCTATCCAGAAAAAAAAAAAACAAGAGTTTTCAGCAAGCATGAACATATTTTTTTTTTTTTCCAGAAAACTGGAATAGTGTCAGGGAAATACATGTACACATGATTTTTCAAATAAAAATGTTTCTATCAGAGCCTAAAATACATGCAATCGGTGTGGAGAATACAGGCTATGTATCATTTTTTCTGGAAACACACAGGGAGAGAACCAGAGGCAGCATTGCCAAGCAACTGTTTATTTCCTTAAATGAAGAGTGGTGATGATTTGAAAGTACGAGGTACTATAAAAATATGATTTTATTTGTGTTAGGACAAGGATAAATATGTATCCCTAAGTAGCTTTCCCATTAATCAGTGTTTTATCCATACAATATATAGATAATCTACACTATATATATAAATCATATGAATAAAAATTCATAACATTCCCCAAACTGGTATCATAAAATATACAGGAAATGACAGAGGGACACTTTAAACCTAATCAGTTTAATGGCTATGTTGCTGTGTGCTGTTGAGTCAATTCTGACTCACAGTGACCCAATGTGACAGAGTAGAACTGCCCCATGGGGTTTCCTAGGCTATAATCTTCATGGAAGGTGATCGCCTGTCTTTCTCCCTTGGAGCCACTGGGTGGGTTTGAACTGCCAACCTTTCAGTTAGCAGCCAATTGCTTAATGAGTACAGGAAGTTAATTTGCTTATTTATATGGATGAAGGTATAGTAATAGTAATCTTAGAGTTTTTGGGTTTTTTTTTGCAACTTAGTAAAATATTTTGCTGAAAGACATTATTATTCTACCACAATAGCAACTCAGTTATATCATTTGGGTTTTTTCTGATTAATATTATTTTTCAAAGTAAACTAAATATACTTGTAACGAATGTTTTAAAAAATTTCCCCTATTATATTAAATAAAACTCATCATGTTTGCACTTTAAGCATTTATAAAACTTAAATTTGGGGTTGTGCATTGAAAGGTGCCCGTTCACCTTTACATGTCATCTCCAACGCTTCATCTTTGATCCCACAGATGAATCTCTTCCCAATTTCTCATTGCTATCAATGACACTAACAATTAAACTTCATTTTTCCCCTAGTCTATTACATTTTCACCAACTTCTGTGAATTTTGTTGTTTTAATTTGCTTAGGGTTTTGAATCTGCTCTCTACTTCCACTGTATTCATCCTAATCCAGGGCTTTAGGGCTTTTTGCTTAGTGGTTTCTGGATTTTGGTGTTTCCAAATTGTGATCTGCCCTAGATTTAACAGCTAAAATAACCTTTCTCAAATATAATGTTTATAATTCTTGTTCTAGGATCTGTGAGAATTCCCTATAGCCTATAAAACTTTGATCTGTTCTTTAAAAAACTTAGCTGATTCACATATTTTCCCTTTATCTTCATTCTCATTACATTTTTTGTTTTCATCTCACGTATTTAAACTCCAGTAACTTAGGTTCTATCTTCATGCCTTTTTATACTAAACTCCAATTATCAGAAATTTCTGAATCCTTATCATATGCAGCTCTTCCTTCTTTAAAATATAGGTTTTAAAATCATTTTCTCAAGGAAAACTTATCTGCAATAGTGTTTATCATCTAACCCAGCCTTGGAACCTAAATGCTCGGTTTACAAAATCTTAATTGTACTTGTTAACAGGTACAATTGCCTGTCTCAACTAGTTTTCTAACACCCCTACTCCCCAACTTTCTTTAGGTCCCGGACTGCTAATCCCCAAGGACAGTTGATAAAAAAAAAAAAAAAAGCAGCAAACACATTTCTGCCTTTTTAGGGCTCAAACTCACATTATTGTCCAGTTTTGTCCACACCCATAACTCCATGCTCTCCACGATCTCTTGAATTCAAGACCTACCTGTCTATGCTTAGATCACCAGTCTGATCCTCTTCAGCTGATCGGCCTGGGTTACGTATAGTTTGCTTACCCCATTTGGGGGTAAATGCCTATTCTTTCTAGTGCTGACTACCCTGAAATGTGATTCCTTGTCTGACTTACATCTGCCTGGCTGAACTTCTAGTCCCACTTCCATCTGACATCCCTGTCCAGCTGCTACTTGAACTCCAATGTTAAAAGATCAATATCCGTGTGCTTCGCATTTGTCTTCTCCATCTAGAACTGTGCTGTCCGATATGGTAGCCACTAGCCACAAGTGGCTATTTAAAATTAAAATTGATATTAGCCCTGGTGGTGCAATGGTTAAGTGTCTGGCTGCTAACCAAAAGGTCTGCAGTTAAGCCCACCAGCCGCTCCTTGGAAACCCTATGGTGTAGCTCTACTCTGTCCTACTGAGTTGGAATTGACTCAGTGGCAACAGATTGGAACGGATATTGTATCAAAAATCCAATTTTTCAGTAATAGTAACACTATTTCAAGTGATCAATAGCTGCATCTGAATAGTGGCTACTGTACTGAATAGGGCAAATATAAAATATTTCCATCACTGCAGAAAAGTTCTACTGGACAGTGCTGATTTAAAGCAAAAAACAAAACTGTTGCTGTCAAGCTGATTCCAACTCATAGCGACCCTATAGGACAGAGTAGAACTGCCCCATGGAGTTTCCAAGGAGCACCTGGTGGATTCAAACTGCTGACCTTTTGGTTAGCAGTCATAGCACTTTACTACACTACCAGGGTTTCCGATCTAAAACAAGTCGGCAAATTTTTTCAATAAAGGGCCAGGTAGTAAATATTTTAGGCTTTGCAGTTCATAAGTTCTCTTTTGTAACTACTCAGCTTTGCTGTTGTAAAACAAAAGTAGTCACCAAAAACCAAAACCAAACCTGTTGTTGCTCAGTCGATTCCGACTCATAGCGACCCTATAGGACTGAGCAGAACTGCCCCATAGGGATTCCAAAGAGCGTCTGGTGGATTCCAACTTCCAACCTTTTGGTTAGCAGCCATAGCTCTTAACCACTGTACCACCAGAGCTCCGAAAGCAGCTACAGATAATACACCAACAAATGGGCATGGGTAGGTTTGCTATGAGTCGGAATTGACTTGATGGCAGTGGGTTTGGTTTTTTTTTTTTTAATGTTATAATTAAACTTTATTTACAAAAGCTGTTGGTAAGCCACATTTGACCAGGACCATAGAAAACTTAAATTGAGGTAAGCATTTTATTGTTATTTTAAACTTAAAAAGTATAAGAACCAACAATACATTAAAGATTATAGATGAACTCTAGAAAGCAAGTGATTTTGAGAACTTAGTTTAAATCCCATTCTCATTTATACTGCTTATATTTTTAAATGTTATAAGAATAAACTTAGCATGTAAGCCTAGTTCATAGATAGGGCAATCAGAGATCACTGTAGTTGACTACTGGATCTTGTTGTTGTTGCTGTTAGGTGTTGTTGAGTTGGTTCCAGAACATAGCGACCCTATGTACAACAGAACGAAACACTGCCTGGTCCCATGCCATCCTCACATTGTTATGCTTGAGCCCATTGTTGCAGCCACTGTGTCAATCCATCTCATTGAGGGTCTTACTCTTTTTTGCTGAACTGGATCTTACCAGAAGCAAATTACTGGCCTCAGGTTACAGGACTTAAGTCTGAAAGATTCCCCCTAAGAACTGCCTCAGACAGTGGCCATAAACCATGAGAAGTTTTATAAATATGTGTGTGAATTAGGGAACTAATTTGGACACTAATAACCCATTTTTCATAAATATCTATACCTCCTATTTTATGATCAAAGTATTTGATATTATACATATTTACACACAAATTTCCAGTAACTTCATATAGAAAGAACTTTCAAAACATGAAGCACGCATCGTAGTTTCAGCTACAGAGAATTCCACTATGGCTCCTGGGTTCATATATTTTTAAACCAGAAGGGATCACAGACTTTGTCTACCTCAATTCATTTATATTGTAGATGGGGAAACCAAAAATCACAGAGGGGAAAATGGAATGCCAACATTTAACAAACATTTATTGAGCACCTATGTGTACCCAGGAGTCCCTGAGAGGTACAAACGGTTAAGCGTTCGGCTGTTAAGTAAAAAGTTGGAAGTTTGAGACCACCCAGAGGGGCTTTGGAAGAAAGGCTGGATGATCTGTTTCCCCCAAAATTAGCCACTGAAAACCTGGAGCAAAGTTCTCCTCTGACATACATGAGGTCTCCATGAGTTGAAATTGACTTCACAGCAACTAGCACATGTGAGAAACCACATACAATACACTGGGAATACTGCAGTAAACAGGAGCTTCTGACGTCATGCAGCTTAGCACCTAATACACATGACTATATAACAGCAAAGTTATCTCTGCTATGAGGCAAACTCTGTTTTTAGGATGATCAAGGTCCTTACTTTGTTCCTTTACGTAAGAATTTTTTTTTCTTTGGTAGAACACCACGAAGGTCTAATTTTAAATTGGTGTGTTTCCCAATTTGAAGTCAATATATTTTACAGTTTGAGTAGTGATTTGGATTAGAAAATTAAGGTCAACTGAAAAACAAACATAGCTTTTCTAAAAAACGAAACATCTCTACTTTTCAGCAATTGAGAAACGATATGCAAATAAGCCCTTAAAAGCTGATCTCTAAAAGTTAAATAATGTAAAATGTTATTCATGAATGTGTTTGAAAAATAATACAGTATCTGGATGTTTCCTTTTTTAAACTCAACGTAGACATATTTTGTTATTAGAATTGTTAGAAAACAGTCTGTCTAAAAACTGAAATCAGGGTTCTTAAGCTCCTTGAAAACCAGAACCTCCAAATACCTGACATGAATAAATAAAGGCACATCCTTACCATGTATACACCTGCCTCCTATTCATATGGAAAGGATAAGGAGATACTGGTTTAAACGGCAGGAGAGTGAGGTTGTTTTGGATCCAGAGTGACGAAATGCTGGGAATCCAAGGCACCTTCATTCTCTGAGACCTGAGAAACAGACTGATCATCTAGCATGATGGCACTGCTGTGGCAGGGACTGAAGTCGAAGAGCCTGAATCCCACAGTACATGGTCCTTTCTAGTTCTATGACCCTCACCAAGCAGATGCCCAGCACTCAGTGTAGTTCAGCTGAGACATGTCTGCATGGCTTTATCACGACTTCACCTGTTTGTGATGTAGATTGTGATGCAGCTTTGGGAATGAAACCAGGTTTTTAGATTCTATGTGTTCTTATTTAACCTTCAGATTCCTTTGCTGTCTCTACATTTGGCTGGGGCCCACATAAATTCAGCAGAAATATTCCTCTCAAGTTCCAAATGGTTTTAAAAGTACAGCAAAATCAAATTGATGATTCCATAAGTATTAAAATACTGAAAATATTCCATTTTAACAACTCTTCTGCTGCATCTCTTTCCTTTGGGTCCTGCTTAAGACTCTTTCCTCTTTGAGGATAAACACAGGCAGTCACCAGGTTACAAACAAGATCCATTCCTAGCAGTGTCTTTAAGGTGAATTTGTAGGTAAGTTTGAACAGGTGAATACAGTTCTTATTTAGCCTGACTTTAGTGCAGGAAAAGGACCAAACACTTCTCAATGACTTAAAGGTGCAAATTCATTAAGTGAAGGTGACTGTGATGCATCTTCATGATACCAGCTGGGAGTAGGGGTTGGTTCAATCATTTCAAAGTGAGGACAAATTTACATAACATGAAAGGGCAAGTACAAGCTGTCCATCATTTGGACATTCCTAACCTGGGGACTGAAGCCCTGATGGTTCACTGGTTAAGAGCTTGGCTGCTACCCAAAAGGCTGGCAGTTCAAATCCACTAGTTGCTCCTTGGAATCCCTATGGGGCAGTTCTACTGTGTCCTATAGGGTCACAATGAGTCGGAATCGACTCTACAGCAATGGGTATTAACCTGGGGACAGCCTGTAGTAAAAGGCAGGAGTTGTGGAGAGCTGGTATCATGAAGATGCAGAATCTTGCCTAAGATTACTTATTTGTCTGTTTTTCTACCCATTGATCTATCCATCACACATGGCTTATCAGATTCTAAGTTAGGCTACGAAAGGGTAGCTCTGCTTGAAATCATTCTTGCTGGCCATACATAACCTCAAAGGTCCTCTCTCAATCCTCCATGATGTAATTAAAGGAACTTGGAGTTAGGATACCTAGACTCTAGTTCTAATTCTGCCACTAAATAATTCGTAGCCTAAGATATATCAAATGCCTTCTCAGATTTATATCTTTACTTTTTTGGTTGAAATGAATAATCGGTGACTTTAGTGACTTAAAAAAAATTTTTTTTTTTTTTTTTTTTTTTAGTGACTAGTAGGAGAATTAATAATCTTAGTAATAACAACAGCTACCATATGTTGAGTACCTAATTTGTCCTAGGCACTGTTCTATGTGTGTTACCAATATTTAATTCTATGTTTTTAATATTTATCAGAGTTAAAATGTATATAACATTAGAAGTCAAATAATACTACAATGACAGGAATACCTTGCCTCACTCCTTCCAATATGTATTCCTGCTTCCAGAGGTTAGCTTGTTCTTTGTTATGTCTTCATATTTCACACACACATAAAATGCTTGTTTTTTCAGTTTTAAATATTATCAATTGGCTTCTTACTACAGAAGATGAAGGTGATTTAAGTGTTCTTAGAATTTCCAAATTTAACCCCTTTCTCCCACCCTGCTTGACCTTATCTATAAAAGTATAATTTTTGTTAAGTTAACATACAGTGTTTATTTTATTACAACTATGTAAACATTGTTAACAGCTTGGCCACCATGATCACATTTCTTTTCACACACAGTTTTTTTTTGTCTTCCTTGTAATTAGTAATTACCTTTATTTGTTTTTTGCTTAAATTTTTATGAATGTTAACACTATTTCATCCCAAACTCTTTGAAAGATTTGAAATATACTGGGATTTCTCTCAGTTTCATTGCTTCCCCACCCCCAGAGGTCCTCTAGGTTGCCTCCAACTCTCCTATTTGTCGGATCCATATTTTCTTGATCCCATTTCTTTGCCTTTCTTAATTTAGTTCCTTATTTTGGCAGAGTACATCCTCTGAAAGTTTATGTTTTAGCTCTTGAGCATAACTATTACAGCTGCTTTAAAATCCCTGTCTGCTAATTTCAACATCTGGGTAATCTTGGGATCAGCTTCCATTAATGATCTTTACTTTTGGGTATGGGTCATGTTTTCCTGTTACTTCATATTTCAAGTAATTTATCCAAGATTGTGAATGAAACATTGTGAAGACTCTGGATTCTGTTATGTTCCTCTGAAGACTGCTGATTTTTTTGTTTGAACAGACGGTGAAACTGCCCAGTATGAACCCTAGCTGCAACATCTATCTCCCTCCCTTGTATTGAGCTGCAGCTGAATATCTACTTCTGAGAGTTTCTTGAAAAAGGTGCATGGGGAAGTAATATTTTTTAGGATCCTGTATGTCTGAAAGTGTACTGATGACATCTTCATATTCAACTGATAATATGGATGGGTACAGAATTCTAGATTAAAAATCATTTTCCCTCAGAATTTTAAAGACATTGTTCCATTGTCTTTTAGCTTAAAATGTTGCTGAGAGAGAAGTCAGTTGTATTTATATTACCTTTTTTTCCTCCCCTTCTCCAAGGCTTTTACTATTTTTCTGTTTATTACTGTAATTTTGAAATTTCATGATGCTATGCCTTGGTGAGGGTCTTTCTTGATATATTTCGCTGGGTACTTACAAGGAGATTTAAACCTGTACATTCATATCTTTCACTTCTGGGAAATTTTCTTGGGATTTTTTTGAAAACTGCTTTCCCTCTGTTTTTGGTTCTTTCTGGAATGGCTATTAACTTGATGTTGGTTGTCCTTGTGCCTGGGGTTTCTAATACCAGAGTTCCTTTTATTCAACCTGTCCAGAGTAAATCTACAGTATTTTGCCAGAATAGCAAAGGGATAGTTGACTGCTCACATGGTTTGGATAAGGTATCTGGGATAAAATCCTGTTTTCAGCCTCACCCAAGACTTCTTTTGCTGGAGGTACCTTCTTTCATGAGATTTCTTAGGTCCAAGGTTTCATTTTTCTCAAGTCTAGTAGGCCTTTAGCATTCACTATGAAGTTTTCATAGTTTTTTGATGTCTTTTATCTGCTATTTAATCCTCTCTTGCTTTCTTTGTCATTGTAGGTTTATGCCTTTTTAAATTATTTTGCTCTTATTTTGTGTGGTTTCAGAAGGTTTGGGGATGAGCCAAGAACTACCCACGTTTAACCTGAAGCTGGCTCCCTGCTTTCTTATGCTAACATTTATTCAATGTTCCAGGACCTATGCTTCCTGCTTTATATATGTTATCTCATTTAACTGCCATAACAAACCTATGAGATATGTCCAGGCATACAAAATCTGTACTAAATAATAAATATTTAACCCCAATCCATTCATGTTTCTCTCCAAGATTAATTTCTTATTTAGGACAGAGGAAGATGGGATCACTAAATGAAACCTCACATTGCACAGAAAAGACTACCCACAAAAACATTTATTTGCCTTTGAAAACATTTTCATTGCTGGCAAATAAATGGCTGTCGAAAAAAAAAAAAAAGGTTTGGATCAAAATATCCAAGCCAGTGGTTCATGCAGACAGAGCCTAAAGATTGAGAACTAAGAAGTGTCTGAAAGGAAACTGTTTGTAACTAAATATACTTAACATTGAGAATACTATAAATATAAGATATTCGACTTAGTATTTTCCTATCATATGATCTCCTTATTCTTTGTTGGTGACTGGTCTTCTACTGCTTTAGACATCTGAAACATAAACAAGTATATAAATTGATAAAAGATGTTACTAAGTTTTTAAGGTTTCATTTTAACTCTTCTTTTTAGAATATAAGTCAAACACAGTTAAGTCAAATTTTAAAAAAATATGATAAGGCTATAATTATCAGTATCTCATGGTTCAAAGAATTCATTTTTATTTATACATTTTTAACAGAATTACCAGGCCACAAGCAATGTCAGCCTGCAAAGATTTAAAAAAAAAAAAAAAAAGTCCTATAAACACTATGTATTTATCGTATAAGGACAGCAGCCTTGACATAGACCTAATTCCTCAGTTATTCTTATTTAAATGTGAAATTAGAAGAACTACAAACAATAACCATTTGAATGTTTTAACTTATTTGCATATAAGCTATTCATAAGCAACTTTCAAGTCTAAACATATGTTGTGAAATAAAGAATGTTTTGGAAATTTTTAAAAGTTGAAATTAAAGTAATAAACTAGATGGGTATTAACTATTTAAAAAATACAATTAAAGTTGCAGCAAGAAGGGAGCCCATCGTAAATTTGTTCAATGTAATATATAGCTCAATAACTGAAAAATTATATATTTTAAAAGTCCAAGAATGTACATTTCATGCGCATTTCTTAAAATTTTAAAACCATAAAAATTTTGGTAGCCTACAAAATGTATGCTTTCCTGTCTACACTTAATAATATTCTTCCTTCTCTGCCTACTTCTTGGCACATCCACCAGACTGTTCTCTTCTGTTCGCACTTCCTAAGAGGTGCCCACTGAAAGACCTGTAGTCAATACTTCTTTCTTCAAAGGACAAAAAAAAAAAAAATCTAACAGACAAAAGACTGAGTTAATTACCTTTTTTTTTTTTTTTTTAGAACTGTGCCTAATTCTTCATATGATAGCCTGCTTTCATTTCACTCTAGAATGTTTAGGAATAAACACAGGTCTTGTACTAAATCTTCATGGTTATATCAGGGTATTAACGGCACTGAATTACCCCAGACCACACACAGACCAATGTAATGATTACAAACCTCACTGAACGGAAAGAATAAAGTAATGCTAAGGAATAATCACAGGGAGTGAGGAAAATTGATTTCTAGCTTTATCTTTATTAGTGTTGCCCTTGTTTTGGCAAAAACAACTTTATAATTTTGTCTTTTTTTGATAAAATGTATGGAGAAAGTGCCAACTGTAGAATTTTAGAATTGCAGCTCTGGTTGCAGGGTCTCAGAACCTGCTTCTCGCACATAAAGAGCGAGGGTCTGCTATGAAACTGCATTAAGGTGTGGTTCCCGCTCTCAGTACTGTGAGCTCTGAAGAACGTTCCAGGGCATTTGGATTATTACTTCCATCTTACAGTCTAAGTCAGCAGATTATCTCCATCCTATTGTATTATACAAGCTGATTTCACAAGTACTTTATCAGGAAACTTTAAAAATCATCCCATCAAAAAAGTTTTCAAAACCATCTTGACTTTTTTTACTTTAATAAAATATTTTTAAATGCCTATGATTTGATGTTCAGATGAAGTGCCACGCAGTTAGCACTGTGTTTCACATATAGTAAGCCCTGAATAAAAGCTATCTGCAATTATTTAGAAAACAGAAATTAAATTTTGGGGTCATCATAAAAAGTCTATAATTTATAGTGGTCATAACGACTAAAGGCAACTATTGGACTATAATTTAGTATTAATGACTTATTTTACCATGAACAAATTTAGGATATAAATAATTTGTGTAGATAACCGTAAATAATATTTGTACACTTGTGTGACAATTTTGTCCTTAATTATATATTTTTGTGTGTGTATACACGTTGGCTGTCACTAAGAATCACTTTCTTACAAGTTGTAAAAAGTAACTGTTATCTAAACTTACAGAGAAAAAACATAAGGGTTTCTTTTAACAGAGAACTAAGTGTTTCTCTAATAAGTTCTCATGTAGAATCACAGCAACATGTAATATAAAGCACGCCTTAGTATGCATACATTTTAACGGTTGTAGGGGTTACCCTGGTGGTGTAGTGGTTAAGAGTTCGGTTGCTAACCAATAAGGTCAGGAGTTCCAATCCACCAGGCACTCCTTGGAAACCCTATGGGGCAGTTCTACTCTTTCCTGTAGGGTTGCTATGAGTCGGAATTGACTTGCTGGCAATGGGTTTGGTTTTGGTTTACACCTCACTTAGGAGCCCTGGTGGTGTAGTGGTTAAGAGCTCAGCTGCTAACCAAATGGTCAGTGGTTTAAACCTACCAGCTGCTCCATGGGAAAAAGATGTGGCAATATGCTTCCATAAAGATTACAGCCTTGGAAACCCTATGGGGCAGTTCTACTGTGTCCTATAGGGTTGCTATGAGTTAGAATTGACTCAAGGGCAACAGTTTGGTTTTTTGGTTTTATAGTTTACTTTTGGCTCCCTAACTGAACACTTGCATCAATGAGCAAAGAAATGAAAAGAAGAATCACAAGAAGGGATTGGTGAGGTGCAGATGGGAGTCAAATCTCCAAGTCAAACGCACTTAATCATACCTGTGGAAAGAGCACCCAATACGATTAATTGTATGAGCATGGAAGGAAGTAGGGGTTAAATTATTATTTAGCATTAGTGTCGTATTTTACCATAATGTTTACCATGGTACACAAATCAGCAGGTGATACAGTAAATTATTCCAGTATCCTACCCAACAGTTGCAGACATATTTGAAAGCCAAAGACAGTTGCAAAATGGGATTATAGCAGTGTAATTACTACCTGTATAAAAGAGACTGGTCTCTATTCGTTTCCAATCTGCCCCATGATTTCATCATAAGACCAACAGTAATAATTTGTATATACTTCCTCCTCAGCCTTTCAGAGTAAGTAGCCCTTATTCAAATTCTGTACCAACAAATGCTTACATAAGAAAACCAATATATGTTGTATATAGTATTTATCAAATTGGATGTAGCATATGTAAAACAAAATGAAAAGTCAGGTTTCCTAGCCTCAGATCTCAGTCTCATATTCAATTATCAGGTTATTAAGAAGGGGTCAAGATGATGCTAAAATACAGGTCTTATTACACACACAGGTCACTGTGAAGATCAGATTGAGTAATGTGGGTACAGGTGCATGGAGAACTAAAAAGCACCACACAAGCACAAAATATCACTCAGACGAAACAGCAATGTATATTGAGAAGGAAAAAAGAGTCCACTGATAATCTGGTAGGCTGAAAAAATGTTTTAGCTCTGGCAACTAAAACCAAAATCAGGATATTGTTAATAGATTCATTCACAGCAGGATAAAAATGATATGATCATCTAACATCACTCACTCACCCAGGCACATTCCAAAAAAGCAAACAGCACAGAGGAGACGGTGTGCCTTGTGAACCCCATATCCTTCAAAAATAAAAATGTGAGTGAGATGCCACAGCCTCTCTGAGGTCTTCCCTTACTCAAGCATGGACCTAATCATTCCCTTTCCATTGTGCTGCCTGGGTACCTTGTACAGCTTCAGCTAGCTGACTGCTTATCACACTGCTTTGTAAAGATCTGTTTATGTTTGGCTTCTGGATTGCAAACTCTCAATTAATGTGTGATAAGAAATAAAAAAAATTTTTTTTTTTTAAACTGAGATTGTACTAATTTATAAGAAATAAAAAAAAATTTTTTTTTTTTTTAAACTGAGATTGTACTAATTTATCAAAACAAACAAACCCAGGAGGAATAACAGTTACTGTGATAGATGAAATTGTGTCCATCAAATATGTGTGTCAACTTGGCTAGGCCATGATTCCCAGTATTGTATGACTGTCTACCATTTTGTCATCTGATGTGTTGCAAATCCTACCTCTATGATGTTAATGAGGCAGGATTAGAGGCAGTTATGTTAATGAGGAAGGACTCAATCTACAAGATTAGGTTGTATCTTGAGTCAATCTCTTTTGAGATCTAAAAAAGAGAAGCAAGCTGAGAGGCAGGGGGGACCTCATGCCACCAGGAATGAAGAACTAGGAGGGGAGCACCTCCTTTGGTACCGGGGTCTGTGCTGAAAAGCTCCTAGACCAGGGGAAGAAGGTTGATGACAAGGACTTTCCTCCAGTGCCAATAGAGAAAGAAAGTCTTTCCCTGAAGCTGGCACCCTGAATTCAGGCTTCTAGCCTATTAGATAGTGAGAGAATAAACTTCTGTTTGTTAAAGCCATCCACTTGTGGTATTTCTGTTATAGCAGCCGTAGATGACTAAGATAGTTATACTATAAATAACCCAGTGCTGTCGAGTCGATTCCAACCCATAGCGACCATATAGGACACAGTAGAACTGCCCCATAGAGTTTCCAAGGAGCGCCTGGAGGATTCGAACTGCCAACCCTTTGGTTAGCAGCCGTAGCACTTAACCACCATGCCACCAGGGTATAAAAAAAAAAAAAAAAAATTTTTTTTTTTATGTTAAAAAAAAAAAAGAATGGGAAAAATAAATATAGAGACAAACAAACAAAATCCTGTTGCTGTCAGGTAGATCCTGACTCATAGTGACCCATAGTGACCCAAAGGGTTTCCAAGGAGCTGGCTGGTGGATTCGAACTGCTGACCCTTTTGCTAGCAGCCTGAGCTCTTAACCACTGCACCACTAGGCCCCAAAGATAGTGCCTAAAACACAATAGCTGCCCAGTATATATTAGCCTTTCATTTCCTTCTTTTTATTCTCAGGGCAGTGACAGTGCCAAAACAGAAGCAACAGAAGGATAAATATTCAAACTGCAGTATTGTAGATGAGGATAAAATTAAATAGGTAAGCATGGAGGTTAAAAATCTATTATTTTTAATTGAACACTGGTCACTGGTTTGTTCATTCAATACATTTTGTTGAGCACCAAGTATAGGCCAGTCCTGGGCTGAGAACCTGAAGTTATAGTAATCAGAAGTAAAGCAAAACAAGCAAGCAAGCAAGCAGGCAAACAAATAAACAATATCAACAACAACAGCACACACACAAACACAAAAACAAATCAAACCACAGTCCCTAAATGCATAGAAGGAGTCCCTCATAGAAGCAGTAACCAGTTAAGTGCTCGACTACTAGTGGAGAGGGTGGCAGTTCAAGCCCACCTAAAGGTGCCTCAGAAGACAGGCCTGATGATCTGCTTCTGAAAGGTCACAGTTTTGAAAACCCTTTGGAGCGGAGCAGTTCTACTCTGCACACATGGGGTTGCCATGAGTCAGAATCTACTTAATGGCAACTAATAACATCGTAGAAGATGGTCCCTGGGTGGCACAACTGGTTTGCCATCGGCTAACCTAAAGTTTGGCAGTTGGAACCCAAACAGTGGCTTCATGGAAGAAAGGGCTGACAAACCGTGTAAAGATTACAGCCAAGAAAATCCTATGAAGTACTCTATAACACATGGGTTTGCCATGAGTCGGAATCTACTTGATGATAACAAGTTTATTTTTAACCTCATAGAGCTTGTAGACTGTGGTTATTTTTTAATTAAGAAGTAGAATAAAAATGAAAGCAGATAGAAGATAGTGTGGTTATTATTATATATAAAAAGTTTATTTTAAAATAAGTTTAATAAGTTTATGCTGAAAATCAAAGAATTATGATTATATAGGTACCAAGAAAATAGGTACCATAACTTACATACTATTTTGGAGAACGCATTAAAATAACACCTTTGCAAAAACTGCACAAGTAAACCACAGATTACATTACAGTTGTTAACCTTAAAAGAGTCTCAAGGACATTGCCACATATTATCTAAAATGTTTTAAGAAAATATCCCTATTCATGTACAGTTGAACGCTTTCAGTTAACTACTACTTATAAAAACATGATGAATTTCCAGCCTGAAGAGAAATCAGATTGTGCCTTCCAGTCTCTAATCAGAATCTGGAGAAAAATCCAATTTTTAGGATTTATCTGACTGAATGTAAGGTTATGTATGTGTATCCATAAAAAATAGGGGATCATTAATATTTATTTGAACATGTATTTATCAATCAGAGTCTTGGAAGGAAATGGCACAGTCAAACTAGTAATCTGAGAAGAATTTAATAATGGAACCATTTGCAAAGATATGGGGGGGTGGTCAGGGAAATCCCAGGAGCCCTGGTGGTGCAATGGTTAAAGTGCTCAGCTGCTAACCAGAATGTCAGTGGTTTGAACCCACCAGCCCACTCTGCAAGAGAAAGATGTGGCAGTCTGCTTCCATAAAGATTACAGCCTTGGAAACCCTATAGAGCAGTTCTACTCCGTCCTGTAGGGTTGCTATGAGTCAGAATCCACTTGATGGCAGTGGGTTTGGTTTTAGTTTGCAGAAACTCCAAGGCATAGTGTGGGACCACATCTTCCTGGGTCTAACAACAGCTGGAAGCCATTACCAAACCTAAGTTTGGAGGGGTAAGGAGGAAGCAGCTATTACCTGAACTTGTTAACTGGAGAAGTCCACTAGACAGGGATGCAATCCCCTTGACGTTACATTCATTCCACTCTCAAATCTCTTGCTGGTGCCTTCCACTGACCTAACTCAACCAGAAGTTAGAAGACAAGGTAAATCTGTAGAGAAGACTCTCCCAGGATCCAGAAAAGGATGGAGAGGGGTGAAGAGAAGATATCCAGTTCCATATGGGTCTTCAGACTCATCAAGGATAAGCTTGCCAGGGCCACTTTTCCTCCAAAACACTTAAAGCAGGATGTTTTTAGGATTCTTTTAAAAATATTTCTGTCTAGACAATTTAAAAATAGAAATGATGGGAAATTTCCTCCACTAAATAAACAATGTGATCTAGGGATGGAAATTTTAATTCTAGATTCCAAGGCTTACTTTAAGAAAGGGTAACACCAATAGCAAGAGAAACAAGAACGTCAATTAGGATTTACTGAATATACTACAAGCTGTCTGGCATATTTTACAAAATTAGTTCTTTTGGAAGTGTTAGTATGTTATTAAGAGTTTACTTAAATTCAGTTATCAGTTGATGTTTCTTCATCATCTGGCTGGCTGCGTGACCCTGTGCTAGGTAATTAATGTCTCTTCTCTTCAGCTTCCCCATTTTAAACATGGATGTAATGAATCCAGTATCTCAGGGTTGTTTGAAGGGCCATATTAAATTACAGATGCAAAGTGTTTGGTGAAGTTTCTAATACCAGATTCTCAAGCAATAGTGCTGTGGTACAGCTTTCAGTATGGATTATACTTCAACATAAAGAAAACAAAAATCTTCACAACTGAACCAATAAACATCACAATAAACAGAAAATATTGAAGTTGTCAAGGTTTTCATCTTACTTGGGTCTGTAATCAATGCCCACAGGAGCAGCAGTCAAGAAATCAAACCATCTATTGCACTGGGCAAATCTGCTGCAAAAGACCTCTTAAAGTGTTAAAAAGAAAACATTCACTTTGAGGACTAAGGTGAGCCTGATCCAAGCCCTGGTATTTTCAATCACCTCATATGCAAGCGAAAGCTGGACAATGAATAAAGACAACTGAAGAACTGATGCATTTGAATCATGGTATTGGCAAAGAATATTGAATATACCATTGCCTGCCAGAAGAACAAACACATCTGTCTTGGAATAAGTACAGCCAGAATACTCCGTAGAAGCAAGGATGGCGAGACTTCGTCTCACATACTTTGGAGATGTTATCAGGAGGAATCAGTCCTTGGAGAAGGACATCATGCTTGGTAAAGTAGAGGGTCAGAGAAAAAGAGGAAGGTCCTCATTGAGATGGACTGACACAGTGGCTGCAACAATGTACTCAAACGTAGCAACGACTGTGAGGATGCTGCAAGACTGGGCAGTGTTTTGTTCTGTGTGCGTGGGACTGCTATAAGTCAGAGCCTACCTGACAGCACCTAACAGCAACAACAACAACTCTCACTATTTTCTGCCCAAAGAATTATATGTAGGATTTAATGTTAAAAGTACTTGCACAGAGCCTGACCAAGAAGCCTTTTTTTCCCCTCAGTAGGTACGGGCAGGGCTGGAGGTGGGGAGGTGGAATTTTCATCTACTAACTGGATTCTGGTGTCATGTATGTACAGGATCTGGTATCTCCCCCTTATCCCAGTCCATCAATATTTATACTATGTATCTGTTTGGATAATTTGTTTAATGTCTTACCATAGTCATACATATAAACTAGAAGTAAAAAAAAAACCCCAAATGTATTTATTTGTGATACTGCCAATCAGTAAATTAAGGTAAATAATTACTAGACTGAAAAATAACCATAATAGAAAAATTCATTTTACCTTTTTACTTACTTCTCCAAAGCACTTAAACATAGTATATCCCATTGCCACTGAGGCGAACGCGACTCACAGTAACCCTGTAGGACAGCATAGAATTGTCCCATAGGGTATCCAAGGTTGTAAATCTTTAAAGAAGAAGAAGGCCACATTTTTCTCCTACGGAGCAACTGGTAGGTTTGAACTGTTGACATTCAGTCAGCAGTTGAGTGCATAGCCATTGCGCCACAGGGCTCCTTAAAGGTGAGATATAATATACGTAACTAACTACAACAAGAAACGAAAAAAATTAGAAAGGATAAGTAAATTAAAGGAATAATCCAGGAGGTTCAACATCCCAAAACAGAAGTTCTAGAAAAGAGAAAAAAGAGGGGGAGAAATTATTGAAGAAATAATTAAAGAACATTTCCCGAACTGAAGAACATAAGATTTCAGATTGAAAGAATCTACTAATTGCTCAGCACAATGGATGAAAAAAGACTACATTAAGTCACCTTAACTTATTCATTCACAAATATTTATTGAAAAAAAATTTTTTTTTTAGGCACAATTCTCAATGACAGGGAAACAGTACTGAACAAAACAGACAAAGTTCATGCTGTTAACGAGCTTATATTTTACTGGGCAGGAGACAAATAATAAACAAATGAACATGTTATAATAATCCCCATGGTGAAAAAATAACAAGAGTAAACAGGGTAAAGTTTACTGGAGGGGTGGTTGTGGATTCTTATTTTATACCAGCTAGTTTGAGTCAGGGAAGTATTCACTATTAAAGTAACATTTGAGTAGAAACCAGAAATAAGTGAAGAGGTGAATCATGGGGATATTTGGGGGAAGAGCATTCCATACAAAGAGAATTAAGAAATACCAAGGCTCTGATGCAAGCCCAGGCTTGAAGATGTTTAAGGGGGAAAGAAAGAGGCCAATATGTGTATGGCATAGTTAGAGAAGGGAGAGTGGCTGGGGTAAGACTGAAGAGGTAGTAAAGGAAAAACAAAACAACACAGTTCCAGATGTAAAGCTTAAATAATTACAACATCATCATACTTCTTTACAGCAACCCTGAATACCAAAAAAGTAGTGGAGAAATGCCTTCCAAATTTTGAGGAAAAATAATTTCTAACCTAAAACTTTTCACATGCGAATTGTTAAAAGGTGTGTAAAGGCAGAATAAGTTGATTGAAGACATGCAAATTCTCTAAAAATTCACCTCCTGTGAACTCTTTCTTTGGAAACTAATGGAGGATGTTTTCCAGCAAAATACAGGAATAAACCATGAAAGGGGAAGACTTTTTCTTGGTTACTACATCGTAGGAAAGAATACAGGACACAAGGGGTCCAACATAGAATGGAGTTCCCAACATGTGAAAGGAAATCCCAGGATGATGAATGTGCAGCAAGCCTAGAGAGTAACTGTCCAGATGGAACAAGAGAACAGGGAGAAGTATTCCCAAGAAAGATGCAATTGAGGGAATATCTGTTTTATTTATATTGAAAAGAGATTTATACCAGCTGAGAGCTGGGTATGAATTACAGGTTGTTTTTGTTACGTGCTGTCAAGTCGGTTCTCACTCATAGCGATCCTATGTACAATAGGACAAAACACTGTTCCTGTGCCATTCGCACAATCATTATCATGCTTGAACCCATTGTTGCAGCCACTGTGTCAATTCATCTTGCTGAGAGTCTTGCTCTTTTTCTCTGACCCTCTACCAAGCATGATGTCCTTCTCCAAGGACTGATCCCTCCTGATAACGTGTTCAAAGTATGTGAGACAGAGTCTCATCATCCTTGCTTCTAAGGGGCATTCTGGCTGTACTTCTTCCAAGACAGATTTGTTCATTCTTTTGGCAGTCCATGGTATATTCAATATTCTTCAACAACACCATAATTCAAAGGTAACAATTCTTCTTTGGTCTTCCTTACTCATTGTCCAGCTTTAGCATGCATATAAGGAGACTGAAAACACCATGGCTCGGGTCAGGTGTGCCTTAGTCTTCAAGGCGACATCTTTGCTGTTTAATGCCTTAAAGAGGTCTTTTGCAGTAGATTTGCCCAATGCAATGCATATTTTGATTTCTTGACTGCTGCTTCCATGGGTGTTGATCATAGATCCAAGTAAAATGAAATCCTTCACAACTTCAGTCTTTTCTCCATTTATCTTATTGCTTATTGATCCTGTTGTGAGGATTTTTGTTTTCTTTATGTTGACATGTAATCCATACTGACGGCTGGGGTCTTCAATCTTCATCAGTAAGTGCTTCAAGTCCTCTTCATTTTCAGCAAGGAAGGTTATGTCATCTGCATTATGCAGATTATTAATGAGTTTTCCTCCAAAGGTGATGCCCCATTCCTCTTCAGATAGTCCAGCTTCTTGGATTATATGCTCAGTAGACAGATTGGAGAAGTACAGTGAAAGATACAATCTTGACAAACACCTTTCCTGACTTTAAACCACACAGTATAACCTTGCTCTGTTTGAACGACTGCCTCTTAATCTATGCACAGGTTCCTCATGAGCACAATTAAGTGTTCTGGAATTTCCATTCTTTATAATGTTATCCATAATTTGTTATAATCCACATAGTCGAATGCCTTTGCACAGTCAACAAAACACAAGTAAATATCTTTCCGGTATTCTCTGCTGTCAGCCAGGATCCATCTGACAACAGTAATGATGTTCCTGCTTCCATGTCCTCTTCTGAATCCAGCTTCAGTTTCTGGCAGATCCCTGTCAATGTACTGTTTACTGCTGCTGCTTTTGAATGATCTTCAGTAAAATTTTACTTGTGTGTGATATTAACGATACTGTTTGATAACTGCCGCATTTGGTTAAATCACCTTTCGAATTGCTCGTAGATACTATTTCTTTACCAAGTATCTGTGTATCTACCAGTAGTTCTACGTATTCTATATATCTACCAGGAATTTTCTTAGTACAGATACACAGGTATCTATGTAGAGACATAAAATAATCTTAGTGTTCTATGTATCTACCAGTAATTCTCTAGGTATCTATCAGGATTACTGGTAGATCCATAGAAAACTAAGAAAAACAAAAATTACAAGTACAAAAATGTAAACATGTAAAATGACAGAATTTAGCTACAAATGGTGATTTCAGAGTCAAAACAATGTACACAACAACTAGTAATGTTTAATGTTATGTGTCAGCTTGGCTGGGCCATGATTCTCAGTGGTTTGGCAATTATATAATGATGTGATTTGGCACTTATGTAATGATGTCATGTGGCAGTTATGTAATGATGTCGTCATCCTCCATTTTGTGATATGAAGTAACAATCCTCTATTTTATGATTTGATATGAGCAGCCAATCAGCTGAAAAGAGAACTTTCTTGGGGGTGTGGTCTGCACCCAATATATACAGATGTTCTGGCAAAGCTCACTGCTCTAGATCCTGTACCTAGCTTGTCATCACCTGACCTTCACTTCTTGAGACTTGGGCCAGCAGCCTGCTACCTGACCTGCCAATTTTGGGACTCACCAGCTTCTCCAGCCCAGTGGGCCATCAGCCTATCATCTGATCTGCTGATTTAGGTTTGACAGCCCCTACAGACACATGAGTCAGGTAGAGCCTCCAGCCTGATGCCTGACCCACGGATTTGAGGCTTACCAGCCTCCACAACTGTGTGAACCAGTTCCTTGAGGTCAATCTCTTTATATACATATACATATACTCTTCCTTGGTTTTGCTTCTCTAGAGAACCTAGCCTAAGCCATTAACAAACTGAAAATTGTAACTGTATTAGGAAGTTGCAGTGACAGACTGGTGAAGGATGGAGAGAAAAAGATGAATAAAAGGAGAATGAGGAAAAAAGAGATTGTGCGTGAAAACAGAAGAACAGAATGAGAATCCAGAAATATTATATTTTTATGCAAATAACACGTGCCTTCCACATTTGTTTGCCAACCGCTCCCTCCTCATGAGGTATTTTTGTAAGCACCGCTATACCAATTTTTTTTACATGTTGCTGTTAATAATTAGCATAAAGTGCTTAAGAAAATACCTTGTGGGAGAGGGAGTAGCTGGCAAACAAATTTAGAAGGCTCACATTATTTGCGTAAAATACATTAAACAAGAATTTAAGACAGAAGAAAAACAATTGTTTATTTCAGTGAAATATGGGGGAATTGCTTAATCAGTGGTTTGGCACAACTAATTATCTGAAGAAGAAACAAGTAAGATTTCATCTTATATGAAATATAAATCCAGATAAATAAAAAACTTAAAATATAAAAGACAAAATGATAAAAATTGTGAAAGAAGATCTAAGGAACTATGTATACAATCTAAGGGTGAGGGAGACATTCTTATCCAAGGTTAGAATTCCATGAAGAAAACACAGACATTGTGAAAGCCAATTTCCAAAGATGGCCCCCAATGAACTGCACCTCCTGTATTCATGCCTTTACGTAGTTCTCTCCCACGCTGAGTCTAGGTGGGCCTGAGGTTTGTTCTAACCAACACAGTGTGGAAGAGTTGATGTTCCAGGACTTATCTGCCTAGGCAATAAGAAGTGCTGCAGCTTCCACTTTTGTGTTTTTGCTAGCCTGGAGCCACCATGTAACACCCTGCTGGACAGATCACATAGAGAGACCAGAGAGAGAGGACAGTCTACATGGAACAGGAAAGAGGCTCAGCCTGCCCAGGATCCTGGTCAAGGCTTCCAGATGACTTCAGATGGCTCCAGGTGCCATCTGACCACAGCTGTATGAGAGACCTGAAACAAGACTAGCAGAATTCCCAGCCAAGTCTCTGAATCTTGAAAACTAATAAAATGATTTTTGTTATTCATCCTACTAAGTTTTGGAGTGGTTTATTACACAGCAAGAGAGAAAACAATGAAACAATGGAAACATTATAAGAGGATCTAGGATGCAATTTAAGTATTAGGGAGACATTCTTATTGAAAGCTCAAAAAAGGAAAATATAGACATATATAAAATTTTAAAATATTTTCATGGCATATTTGAAAAAAATTCTTCAATACAAATTTAAAAGACATAATATTTATAATAAACAAGAGCTTTTTGAAATTTATAATAAAAATAATTCAATAGAAAAACGGACAAACAATATAAATACACAATTCAAAGAAGTATAGATCCAAATGTCAACCAAAATAAAGATGCTCAAAGTTAATAGTAGTCAGAGAATTGCAAATTAAAGTTAAAAGGAGATATTTTTTTACAGCCAGTATTCAGGTAAAAATTAAAAGGAGTTACAACTTCTATTGCTAGCACAAATAAAAGAGCATTTGCAGAAATTAAAATTGTTATAAACTTCTGAGAAAATGACCTGATAACAGATAGATTAAAAGTTAATCAGATAAACATGATGAAAACAAAAAGCTTGAATTGTGATGGTTAATTTTATGAGTAAACTTGGCCAGGCTATGGTGCCTGTTGTTTGATCAAACACTAGTCTAGGTGCTGTTATGAAGTAGTCACATGTGATTAAATAAATTGGCCTTAATCAGATCAAATTACCTTCTGTAACTTGGGTGGGCCCCATCATTCAGTTGAAGGCCTTAAGAGAAAAAAAGGAGTTTTCCCTAAGGAATATTCTGCCTTCAGACTACAGTCATCTTGCCAGAGCTCCTCCATTCTTTGTATCACCTGATGCACAGATTTTAGGACACAAGACTGCAGGAATCTCCAGGCTGTCACCTGACCTAAAGATTTTGGATGTGCCAGCCCCTGCAACTGCCATGAGCCAGTTCCTTAAAATAAATCTCTGTCTCTCTTCTTTACTGGTTTTGTTTCTCTAGAGAACCTTGACACAAATCCATATCTGAGAACACTAAGAGAGCAATCAACGAGTAAGGTAAATAAATTATGGTTCATCTACATCATGGTATATTCTGCAACCACTGGAAAAAAAAACGAAATAGTTTCACTCATTGACCTGAAGGGATTTCCATGAATTATTGTTGAGCAAGAAAAGCAAAATGCAGAAATGTATGTGCAATATAAATCCCACTGATTATAAAACAATGATGGGAAAACCCTCTAAATGTTGATACATCTATATTTGTATAAAAACAAAACCCAGTGATTATCAAAACATGGAGAAAAAATGGAAGGAAAACTAGAAGGGTATCATGCATTCAGGGATGAATGGGGAGAGCCAAATAGAAAATGAAAATAAAAATCCCTTAAAAAAGCATTTAGGATACGATCACAATGACCCATTCATTGAAAATGATTATCATGTCTATGTAGAGACATAACAAAGTTAGATCATTATCGCATCCCTTACATGCAAACAAAATACAACTGTGCAATGTTAAATGTAAAAATAACTTACATTAAAATACCTTTATATTCACACATGTAATATCTGCTCTCGGGAAAAACTTTCTAAGCACAAAAACACTAGAAGAAACGGAGGGGAAAATCAGTGAACTGGACTATATATATAAAATTTAAATTTCTGACATAAAAATGAACCTAATTAAATGGCATAAGCTGGAAAATGCTCTAAAGGAGCTCATAAAGACTTCTATTGTAAATATATAAAGAGTTTATGGAAATTGGAAAGAAAAACATCCAAACCCTAATGGAAAAACTGGACAAAGGATATAAATAAAAAATTCACCTTAAGGATGTAAGAGGGCAATAAACCTAAGAAAAATTTTTATCATCATTAGTGATCAAAAATACAAATTAAAACAACTATAAATTATCACTTCACACCTTTTGAATTAGCTGAGTTTTAAAATGCCGTTACTCCGCCCGGCAGGGCAAAGTGAGAAGGCAGTATCATTCACTGCTAGCTGGATACAATCTTGTGGAGGCCAATTTCAAACTGTGTACTAAAGAAGATAGACCTTTTGACCTCATAATTTGATTTCCAGGCACCTATATTAGAAAACAATCAGAGGTACTGATAACAATTTAGTGTTAATTTTCGCATTATTGAAAACAGTGAAAAACATAAACTTCCATTAACAAGAGACAGACAGTCACTTATGCTGGACTTTTACAGTGCCATTAAGGATAGTTTTTAAAGGATGTTTAGTAACAGACGAGAATTCTAATGATAAAATGTTAAATTTAAACATCAGAATACAAATTATACGTACAATAATGATGCATACTTTAGAAAAGACAAATTGTATTTACTGAAAAAAGACAAAAGTACATAAAAACTTTAAGAGTAGCTACATCTCTGGGTACATCTAGATGTAGCTTTTTATACCTTTCTGTATTTTATTACTTTTAAACTTAAAAAAAATTGTTAATATTTTTAAACTGTTTTCAAGTTTAAGGATAAGTGATTGCTTAATCAGATAAACATTTTTTCACTGAGGGGATTTAACCTGGACTGAAGGACTTTCTGAAGGTAAATGGGAAATGTATGGATGGAGGTGGGGGGAAACGGAATCCACAGCTTGTATCATCTATGACAAACCAATGAAAGATAAAATTAAAAAGAAAATAAAAACATACTGCTAAAAATACTCAAAATTGTTTTACAAAAACTTCTTTAGTTTTACTTACGGTGTGAATAATCTGAAATTTGTTTCCCTAGGATGGAAACCCTGGTAGCGTAGTGGTTAAGTGCTATGGCTGCTAACCAAAGGGTCGGCAGTTCAAATCTGCCAGGTGCTCCTTGGAAGCTCTTTGGGGCAGTTCTACTCTGTCCTACAGGGTTGCTATGAGTCAGAATCGACTTGATGGCACTGGGTGTGGTTTTTTTTTTGTTTTTAGGCTTGATAGAGAAACAGGTAGCTGGTTTGCTCAGAGTCTGCTCAAATTAATTTTTCATGTTCATCCAATTTAAATACTTTCTTCTTTATACAGGTTTTACTAGCATTTATATATGACAGAGTGTATAATCAAATGAAACAAAAGTGTTGTATGTATAATATCCACCAATAGTTCACTCGTGGAAAGTGTGAATGAAAATGAAATCCCCAATGATTAGTATAGCTATTCATATTAAGAGGCTGCATTTTTTGTTTTCACATCAATTTTTATAATTAGAAATAAATATTTCACTGGCATAAAGATTATAAGATTTAATCACTTCCTCTTCGTTATACCTAAAAACAGTGACTAACATTGATTGGGTAAGTGCTTGGATCCACTTTTGGGCTTGGAAATACACACGAATACCTGTCACATCCTATACGAATACGAAAGAATCTCCTGGTTATTTTTTCTGAGGTATCAGGACTTCTTTACTCTAAATCTGCAACTGTTACTTCTAATGTTAGGAGAAAACTATTAATCGACAAAAACAAGAGAAATGAATATAGCACATAAGATAATACAAATACAATCTGAGGAGAAGGCATGGTTTTTAAAAGATTTCAAGATCTATTTGTCTTGGTATAAACATTAAAACATTTTGATAAGGGCTAAGTTGACGAGGTAAATTGCACTTCCCTATGTTGGTGGGATGTTTAAATATGTTCTCTATATTTCAAGGCACTGATTTTTAAATGAATAGTTATTAAAATTTTAGCATTGTTTTCAAAGTAACACCTAAGTTAGATTTAAACATTAGATATTTCCAGGGGATAATTATATTTCTGTTCTTTAAAGTATATTTTTAATTAACATTCATTACTCAAGGACATTGATTTGAAAAGGCTATTTCATTTCCCTTTAGTGGAGAGAAAGGATCCATTTAAACTTTAGAAGGGTACAGAAAAAAATAAACAACTCTGCTGAACATAATTTCCTCTTTATTGCTTCTGAAATGTTAGGAAATAAAATCTATTATTTAATTACTTTGGATCAAGGAACAGGAAGAAAAAGACGCATTTAAGTCATAACATCCCAGTAAGAATAAATTACAATACTTCCTCTGGGAAGAAAAGTGTTTTAATATGTGGATGGGCATTGTCCAAACATTTCAAATTTACTTCACTGAGGTGTGAAAGGCTTTAAACAAAAATCAACAACAAAATAGCAAATGTCAAAACCGAAGGAAAAAATAAAAGAGAATAATAAAGAAACTGCTTGCTAGGGTCGACTCATGAGTATTTCTGTAATATTAAAGAATTTAGTTTTTGCTCTGACATTTGTTTCCGTCAGTTTACTTATAAAACAAACTCTGATCTATGCATTTATTAGACAAGTAGGATTTACCTTTGCCATGTTTGAATAAAATTTACAAGATGCTCCAAATTGAGCACAATTGTTATGGAAATAAGATTCAAGGCTTTTAACTTTGTTAACTTGCAATAAAATTTTGGAGTTGGTTGGTCACACTGGAATGAGACAACAACCAGGTATCAAATGACAAATGAAAACCAGTGTGAAGAACAAGGGAGATCAGCGGCAGGTAGAATCATTCTCAAGATTGATTCCCACACTTGATATTAATACTGAAGTCTTCAAAGGCATGGTGGATGGAGTCCACAAGAGAGGGCAGAGGGGGATGAAGAGGAAGTGTACTGGACTGAGGAAGCAGGAGGCCTGAGTTCTACTTTTGGCTTCACAGCTAATGAGTCGCGTGACCTCCATCAAGTCACTTAACTCCTCTGAACCTTAATTCCCTCCCCTATTAAGACGATTTCTAATATCCTGTTCAGCTCTAAGAACCAGTATTCTACTAACATTAAATATGTGCTTCTCATTTTACCAAGGGGATGCCATTTTTGAAAACTGTTTACAAACTTCTCCTGATAATTTGAATTTTAATAACTAAACAAGTACAGTAGAAGACCCTTTTGGGAGTGCTAACAATCACGAAAAAGACCTGCTGATTAGTTACATTAGCTGTTCAGAACCTTTATTACAATCTTATAAATTATTACTAAAATAGCATTCAGAACTTTTTTTTTCAATTAACTTTTACTAAGCTTCAAGTGAACATTTACAATTCCAATCAGTCTGTCACATGTAAGTTTACATACATCTTACTCCCTTCTCCCACTTGCTCTCCCCCTATTGAGTCAGCCCTTTCAGTCTCTCCTTTCGTGACAATTTTGCCAGCTTCCCTCTCTCTCTATCTTCCCATCCCCCCTCCAGTCAAGAGCTGCCAACACACTCTCCAGTGTCCACCTGATTTAATTAGCTCACTCTTCATCAGCATCTCTCTCCCACCAGCTGACCAGTCCCTTTCATGTCTGATGAGTTGTGTTCGGGGATGGTTCCTGTCCTGTGCCAACAGAAGGTCTGGGGAGCATGGCCGCCGGGATTCCTCTAGTCGCAGTCAGACCATTAAGTATGGTCTTTTTATGAGAATTTGGGGTCTGTATCCCACTAATCTCCTGCTCCCTCAGGAGTTCTCTGTTGTGCTCCCTGACAGGGCAGTCATCGATTGTGGCCGGGCACCAACTAGTTCTTCTGGTCTCAGGATGATGTAGGTCTCTGGTTCATGTGGCCCTTTCTGTCTCTTGGATTCTTAGTTGTTGTGTGACCCTGGTGTTCTTCATTTTCCTTTGCTCCAGGTGGGTTGAGACCAATTGATGTATCTTAGATGGCCGCTTGTTAGCATTTAGGACCCCAGATGCCACATTTCAAAGTGGGATGCAGAATGTTTTCATAATAGAATTTTGCCAATTGACTTAGAAGTCCCCTCAAACCATGTTCCCCAGACCCCAGCCCCTGCTCCGCTGACCTTTGAAGCATTCATTTTATCCCGGAAACCTCTTTGCTTTTAGTCCAGTCCAATTGGGCTGACCTTCCTTGTATTGAGTGTTGTCTTTCCCTTCACCCAAAGCAGTTCTTATCAACTGATTGATCAATAAAAAACCCTCTCCCTCCCTCCCTCCCCCCCTCGTAACCACAAAAGTATGTGTTCTTCTCAGTTTTTTCTATTTCTCAAGATCTTATAATAGTGGTCTTATACAATATTTGTCCTTTTGCCTCTTACTCATTTCGCTCAGCATAATGCCTTCCAGATTCCTCCATGTTATGAAATGTTTCAGAGATTCGTCACTGTTCTTTATCGATGCGTAGTATTCCATTGTGTGAATATACCACAATTTATTTACCCATTCATCCGTTGAGGGACACCTTGATTGTTTCCAGCTTTTTGCTATTGTAAACAGAGCTGCAATAAACATGGGTGTGCATATATCTGTTTGTGTGAAGGCTCTTGTATCTCTAGGGTATATTCCGAGGAGTGGGATTTCTGGGTTGTATGGTAGTTCTATTTCTAACTGTTTAAGATAACGCCAGATGGATTTCCAAAGCGGTTGTACCATTTTACATTCCCACCAGCAGTGTATGAGAGTTCCAATCTCTCCACAGCCTCTCCAACATTTATTATTTTGTGTTTTTTGGATTAATGCCAGTCTAGTTGGTGTGAGATGGAATCTCATCGTAGTTTTAATTTGCACTTCTCTAATGGCTAATGATTGGGAGCATTTTCTCATGTATCTGTTGGCTGCCTGAATATCTTCTTTAGTGAAATGTGTGTTCATATCCTTTGCCCACTTCTTGATTGGGTTGTTTGTCTTTTTGTGGTTGAGTTTTGACAGAATCATGTAGATTTTAGAGATCAGGCGCTGGTCTGAGATGTCATAGCTGAATATTCTTTCCCAGTCTGTAGGTGGTCTTTTTACTCTTTTGGTGAAGTCTTTAGATGAGCATAGGTGTTTGATTTTTAGAAGCTCCCAGTTATCGGGTTTCTCTTCATCATTTTTGGTAATGTTTTATATTCTGTTTATGCCCTGTATTAGGGCTCCTAGGGTTGTCCCTATTTTTTCTTCCATGATCTTTATCGTTTTAGTCTTTATGTTTAGGTCTTTGATCCACTTGGAGTTAGTTTTTGTGCATGGTGTGAGGTATGGGTCCTGTTTCATTCTTTTGCAAATGGATATCCAGTTATGCCAGCACCATTTGTTAAAAAGACTATCTTTCCCCCAATTAACTGACACTGGTCCTTTGTCAAATATCAGCTGCTCATACATGGATGCATTTACATCTGGGTTCTCAATTCTGTTCCATTGGTCTATGTGCCTGTTGTTGTACCAGTACCAGGCTGTTTTGACTACTGTGGCTGTATAATAGGTTCTGAAATCAGGTAGAGTGAGGCCTCCCACTTTCTTCTTCTTTTTCAGTAATGCTTTGCTTATCCGGGGCTTCTTTCCCTTCCCTATGAAATTGGTGATTTGTTTCTCTATCCCCTTAAAATATGACATTGGAATTTGGATCGGAAGTGTGTTATATGTATAGATGGCTTTTGGTAGAATAGACATTTTTACTATGTTAAGTCTTCCTATCCATGAGCAGGGTATGTTTTTCCACTTAAGTATGTCCTTTTGAATTTCTTGTAGTAGAGCTTTGTAGTTTTCTTTGTATAGGTCTTTTACATCCTTGGTAAGATTTATTCCTAAGTATTTTATCTTCTTGGGGGCTACTGTGACTGGTATTGATTTGGTTATTTCCTCTTCGGTGTTCTTTTTGTTGATGTAGAAGAATCTAAGTAACTTTTGTATGTTTATTTTATAACCTGAGACTCTGCCAAACTCTTCTATTAGTTTCAGTAGTTTTCTGGAGGATTCCTTAGGGTTTTCCGTGTATACAATCATGTCATCTGCAAATAGTGATAGCTTTACTTCCTCCTTGCCAATCCAGATACCATTTATTTCTTTGTCTAGCCTAATTGCCCTGGCTAGGACTTCAAGTACGATGTTGAATAAGAGCGGTGATAAAGGGCATCCTTGTCTGGTTCCCGTTCTCAAGGGAAATGCTTTCAGGTTCTCTCCATTTAGAGTGATATTGGCTGTTGGCTTTGCATAGATGCCCTTTATTATGTTGAGGAATTTTCCTTCAATTCCTATTTTGGTAAGAGTTTTTATCATAAATGGGTGTTGAACTTTGTCAAATGCCTTTTCTGCATCAATTGATAAGATCATGTGGTTTTTATCTTTTGTTTTATTTATGTGATGGATTACATTAATGGTTTTTCTGATATTAAACCAGCCTTGCATACCTGGTATAAATTCCACTTGATCAGGGTGAATTATTTTTTTGATGTGTTGTTGGATTCTATTGGCTAGAATTTTGTTGAGGATTTTTGCATCTATGTTCATGAGGGATATAGGTCTATAATCTTTTTTTGTAATGTCTTTACCTGGTTTTGGTATCAGGGAGATGGTGGCTTCATAGAATGAGTTGGATAGTATTCCGCCATTTTCTATGCTTTGGAATACCTTCAGAAGTAGTGGTGTTAACTCTTCTCTGAAAGTTTGGTAGAACTCTGCAGTGAAGCCGTCCGGGCCAGGGCTTTTTTTTGTTGGGAGTTTTCTGATTACCGTTTCAATCTCTTTTTTTGTTATGGGTCTATTTAGTTGTTCTACTTCTGAATGTGTTAGTTTAGGTAGGTAGTGTTTTTCTAGGAATTCATCCATTTCTTCTAGGTTTTCAAATTTGTTAGAGTACAATTTTTCATAATAATCTGAAATGATTCTTTTAATTTCATTTGGTTCTGTTGTGATGTGGTCCTTCTCGTTTCTTATTCGGGTTATTTGTTTCTTTCCTGTATTTCTTTAGTCAGTCTAGCCAATGGTTTATCAATTTTGTTAATTTTTTCAAAGAACCAGCTTTTGGCTTTGTTAATTCTTTCAATTGTTTTTCTGTTCTCTAATTCATTTAGTTCAGCTCTAATTTTTATTATTTGTTTTCTTCTGGTGCCTGATGGGTTCTTTTGTTGCTCACTTTCTATTTGTTCAAGTTGTAGGGACAGTTCTCTGATTTTGGCTCTTTCTTCTTTTTGTATGTGTGCATTTATTGATATAAATTGGCCTCTGAGCACTGCTTTTGCTGTGTCCCAGAGGTTTTGATAGGAAGTATTTTCATTCTCGTTGCTTTCTAAGAATTTCCTTATTCCCTCCTTGATGTCTTCTATAACCCAGTCTTTTTTCAGGAGGGTATTGTTCATTTTCCAAGTATTTGATTTCTTTTCCCTAGTTTTTCTGTTATTGATTTCTAGCTTCATTGCCTTGTGGTCTGAGAAGATGCTTTGTAATATTTCGATGTTTTGGACTCTGCAAAGGTTTGTTTTATGACCTAACATGTGGTCTATTCTAGAGAATGTTCCATATGCGCTAGAAAAAAAAGTATATTTTGCAGCAGTTGGGTGGAGTGTTCTGTATAAGTCAATGAGGTCAAGTTGGTTGATTGTTGTAATTAGATCTTCCGTGTCTCTATTAAGCTTCTTACTGGATGTCCTGTCCTTCTCCAACAGTGGTGTGTTGAAGTCTCCTACTATGATTGTGGAGGTATCTATCTCACTTTTCAATTCTGTTAAAATTTATGTATCTTGCAGCCCTGTCATTGGGTGCATAAATATTTAATATGGTTATGTCTTCCTGATCAATTGTCCCTTTTATCATTATATAGTGTCCTTCTTTATCCTTTGTGGTGGATTTAAGTCTAAAGTCTATTTTGTCAGAAATTAATATTGCTACTCCTCTTCTTTTTTGCTTATTGTTTGCTTGATATATTTTTTTCCATCCTTTGAGTTTTAGTTTGTTTGTGTCTCTAAGTCTAAGGTGTGTCTCTTGTAGGCAGCATATAGATGGATCGTGTTTCTTTATCCAGTCTGTGACTCTCTGTCTCTTTATTGGTGCATTTAGTCCATTTACATTCAGCATAATTATAGATAAATAAGTTTTTAGTGCTGTCATTTTGATGCCTTTTTATGTGTGTTGTTGACAATTTCATTTTTCCACATACTTTTTTGTGCTGAGGCGTTTTTCTTAGTAAATTGTGAGATCCTCATTTTCATAGTGTTTGACTTTATGTTAGTTGAGTCGTTACGTTTTTCTTGGCTTTTATCTTGAGTTATAGAGTTGTTATACCTTTTTGTGGTTACCTTATTATTTACCCCTATTTTTCTAAGTAAAAACCTAACTTGTATTGTTCTATATCGCCTTGTATCACTCTCCATACGGCAGTTCAATGTCTCCTGTATTTAGTCCCTCTTTTTGATTATTGTGATCTTTTACCTATTTACTTCCATGATTCCCTGTTATGTGTATTTTTTTCTTAATTAATCTTAATTTGTTTATTTTTGTGATTTCCCTATTTGAGTTGATATCAGGACATTCTGTTTTGTGACCTTGTGTTGTGCTGATATCCGATATTATTGGTTCTCTGACCAAACAATATCCTTTAGTATTTCTTGTAGCTTTGGTTTGGTTTTTGCAAATTCTCTAAACTTGTGTTTATCTGTAAATATCTTAATTTCGCCTTCATATTTCAGAGAGAGTTTTGCTGGATATATGATCCTTGGCTGGCAGTTTTTCTCCTTCAGTGTTCTGTATATGTCGTCCCATTCCCTTCTTGCCTGCATGGTTTCTGCTGGGTAGTCTGAACTTATTCTTATTGATTCTCCCTTGAAGGAAACCTTTCTTTTCTCCCTGGCTGCTTTTAAAATTTTCTCTTTATCTTTGGTTTTGGCGAGTTTGATAATATGTCTTGGTGTTTTTCTTTTTGGATCAATCTTAAATGGGGTTCGATGAGCATCTTGGATAGATATCCTTTCGTCTTTCATGATGTCAGGGAAGTTTTGTGTCAGGAGTTCTTCAACTATTTTCTCTGTGTTTTCTGTCCCCCTTCCCTGTTCTGGGACTCCAATCACTCGCAAGTTATCCTTCTTGATAGAGTCCCACATGATTCTTAGGGTTTCTTCATTTTTTTAAATTCTTTTATCTGATTTTTTTTCAGCTATGTTGGTGTTGATTCCCTGGTCCTCCAGATGTCCCAGTCTACATTCTAATTGCTCGAGTCTGCTCCTCTGACTTCCTATTGCGTTGTCTAATTTTGTAATTTTATTGTTAATCTTTTGGATTTCTACATGCTGTCTCTCGATGGATTCTTGCAACTTATTAATTTTTCCACTATGTTCTTAAATAATCTTTTTGAGTTCTTCAACAGTTTTATCAGTGTGTTCCTTGGCTTTTTCTGCAGTTTGCCTTATTTCATTTGTGATGTTTTTAAGCATTCTGTAAATTAGTTTTTTATATTCTATATCTGATAATTCCAGGATTATATCTTCATTTGGGAAAGATTTTGATTCTTTTGTTTGGGGGGTTGCAGAAGCTGTCATGGTCTGCTTCTTTAAGTGGTTTGATATGGATTGTTGTCTCCGAGCCATCACTGGGAAACTAGTTTTTCCAGAAAATCCGCGAAAAAAAAAATGCAGTCAGATCCCTATCAGAGTTCTCCCTCTGGCTCAGGCTATTCGGATGTTAATGGAGCCGCCTGGGGAGGGTGGGGGAGGGATCAGAGAGCTAGGAGTGTAGCACCTCAGAATATAGCCAGAGTTGTTTGTCTTACTTGGAATGACTCTTATATCTGAGATTTCCGCGGGGCTCGTCGCCTATATGTACTGGCTGTGTGGAGATTGCCCCCCGGGGGGTCTGGCCCGCTGGCGTCACGGTCAGATCCTCCGCTGTCAGCCCCACCCCCAAGGTTAAGGCTCCCCTACTGGGAAGGTGCACTCCCGTCTCCAAAATCAGTTGCTGCCTCCCGGGGTCTCCCCGTCCCGCCAGCCGCGTCGCGCACCGCTCCCGCGAACCGGGTGGGCTCCCCCCCGGGGTCAGCTCAGGAGAGCGGAGCAGCTCCCCGTGCCTGAGTCGCGACTGCGGGTCTCGGCTGGGACGCCGCTCTCTCTGCTCCAAGACCAGCCACTGCCTCCCGGGGACTTCTTCCACCGGCTGCTCCGCCACACCGCCCGCACGAACCGGCTGGGCCTGTGTGAACCGGTTGGGACAGCCCCGGGGTCAATTCAGGGGAATGTAGCTGATCCCCGCGCTCATGCCCCGCCCGCGCCCGCCAAAATCCCGGCGGGACGGCTCCCCGGCTGGGACGCTGCTCTCCCCACTCCAAGACCAGTCACTGCCTCCCGGGGACTTCTCCCACTGGCTGCGCCGCCACGCCGCCCGCGCCAACCGGCTGGGCTCCCTCCCGGGATGAGTTCGGGGGCTAGGGCTGGGCCCCTTGTCTGTGCCGTCTGCCCCCCTGGGCTCTGCCCCAAATCGGGCTCTGCCCCAAATCGGGCTCTGAAGGTCACCTGCCTGGTACGCTGGCTCCTGGCTCTGAAAACAATCGCTGTCTCCCCGCATTTGTTCGTTCTCCGTCTCTAAATCTGTGTTTGTTGTTCAGAGTTCGTAGATTGTTATGTATGTGATCGATTCACTTGTTTTTCTGAGTCTTTGTTGCAAGAGGGATCCGCGGTAGCATCCACCTAGTCTGCCATCTTGGCCCCGCCCCCTCGCATTCAGAACTTTTGACATTTCTTTGAATGCTGTTTTAATAACGGTTCAAAGCCATATACTTGCAAAGTCCTATTTTTACCTAATGCTCTTTCCTTTATAAACAGAGATTAGAAACTCCTCAAAAAGAAAAAAAAAATTCAAAAAGAAGGTCACACTCTTGAGCAACACACTAAATATTATTTCTACTATACTCTCATTTGCTCTCAAATAATGAACTAGATGATACTGATTAATTATCCTGTTGAATGATACAGAAGCCCCACAATTTTAAGCTGTATAATTAATATGTTGACAACGATAAGAAAATTCAGAATACAAACCCACAAATAATCAAAAGCTTTTAACATGTTACATTAAAACTGGTTATTCTCCCTCTCCTTCTATTGAGAGACTTTCCCTCCCTTTTATGTGTGTGGTCAAGAAATTTGGGTCTCAAGTAAGAGTCATACCAGGTATGCAAGGATGGTTCAACATTAGAAAATCAATCAACATAATCCACCACAAAAATAGAAGTTAAAAAAAAAATCCAATGATCATTTTAATCAACGCAGAAAAGGCATTCAACAAAGTCCAACACCTACTCCTGATTAAAAACTCACGATAAAATATGAATAGAAGGGAAATTCCTCAACATAATAAAGGTCATCTGCACAAAACCAACAGCCAACATCATTCTTAACGGACAGAGGCTGAAAACATTCCCCTTGAGAACAGGAACAAGACAAGGAAGCCCTGTATCACCACTCCTATTTAACATTGTGTTGGAAGTTCTAGCTAGAGCAATAAGGCAAGAAAAAGAAATAAAGGGCATCCAAATTGGTAATGAAGAAGTAAAACTGTCCCTATTTGCAGATGATTCGATACTATACATACAAAACTGAAAAGACTCCACGAGAAAACTGCTGGAACTAATAGAAAGATTCAGCAAGGTGACATCTTTGTTTTTCAACATTTTAAAGAGGTCTTTTGCAGCGGGTTCTCCCAATGCAGTGTGTATTTTGATTTCTTGACTGCTACTTCCATGGTGTTGATTGTGGATCCAAGTAAAATGAAATCCTTGACAACTTCAATCTTTTCTCCGTTTATCATGATGTTGCTCATTGGTCCAGTTGTGAGGATTTTTGTTTTCTTTATGTTGAGGTGTAATCCATACTGAAGGCTGTGGTCTTTGATCTTCATCAGTAAGTGCTTCAAGTCCTCTTCACTTTCAGCAAGCAAGGTTGTGTCATCTGCATAACTCAGGTTGTTAATGAGTCTTCCTCCAATCCTGATGCCCCATTCTTCATACTATTCTTCATATTCTATTCTCTGCTCTCAGGCAGGATCCATCTGACATCAGCAATTATATTCCTGGTTCCATGTCCTCTTCTGAATCCAGCCTGAATTTCTGACAGTTCCCTGTCAATATGCTGCTGCAGATGCTTCTGAATGATCTTCAGCAAAATTTTCCTTATGTATGATATTAGTGGGAAACCCTGGTGGCATGGTAGTTAAGTGCTACAGCTGCTAACCAAAAGGGCGAGAGTTTGAATCCATCAGGGGCTCCTTGGAAACTCTATGGGGCAGTTCTACTCTGTCCTATAGGGTCGCTAGGAGTTGGAATCAACTCGAGAGCAGTGGGTTTGGTTTTGGGTTTATGATATTAATGATATTGCTCAACAGTTTCCACATTCAGTTGCATCACCTTTCTCGGGAATAGGCATAAATATGTATCTTTCCAGTCAGTTGTTCAGGTAGCTGTCTTCCAAATTTCTTGGCATAGATGCATGAGCGCTTCCAGTACTGCATCTGTTTTTTGAAATAGCTCAGTTGGTATTTCTTCAATTCCCAGAGCCTTTTCTCCAATGCCTTCAGTGCAGCTTGGACTTCTTCCTTCAGTATCATCAGTTTCTGATCATATGTTAGCTCCTGAAATGGCTGAACATCAACCAATTAATACTTTTTGGTATAGTGGCTCAGTGTATTCCTTCCATTTTCTTTTGATGCTTCCTGCATCATTTAATATTTTTCCCATAGAATCCTTCAGTATTGCAACTCGAGGCTTGAATTTTTTCTTCAGTTCTTTCAGCTTGGGAAATGCTGAACGTGTTCTTCTTTTTTGGTTTTCTATGTCCAGGTCTTTGCACATGTCGCCATAACACATAATACTCTGTCCTTCTTGAGCTGCCCTTTGAAATTTTCTGTTCAGCTCTTTTACTTCATCATTTTTTCCTTTTGCTTTAGCTACTTGACGTTTAAGAGCAAGTCTCAGAGTCTCTTCTGACATTCATTTAGGTCTTTTTTTTTCCTCTCCTGTCTCTTTAATGACCTCTTGCTGTCTTCATGTATGATGTCCTTGATGTCATTCCACAACTCATCTGGTCTCTGGTCATTAGTGTTCAATGCATCAAATCCATTTTTGAGATGATCTCTACACGACAACACGGCAACTCCAGAAGATAAGCTAGGTAACTGGGATCTATGCTTATCAAAAGACTTCACCAAAAGGGTAAATAAAAAAAGAACCTACAGACTGGGAAAAAAATTTTGGCTATTACAAATCCGACAAAGGTCTAATATCTAAATCTACAGGAAAATCCAACACCTCTACAATAAAAAGTCAAATAACCTAATAAAAAAAAAAATGGGCAAAGGAAATGAACAGACACTTCACCAAAGAAGACATTCGAGCAGCTAACAGACACAAGAGAAAATGCTCGGGATCACTAGTCATTAGAGAAATGCAAATCAAAACCACAATGAGATACCATTGCCCCCCACCCCCAACATTACTGGCATGAATAAAAAAAACAGAAAATAACAAATATTGGAGAGCCTGCAACAAAACTGGAACTCTTATGCACTGCTGGTGGGAAAGCAAAATGGTACAACCATTTTGGAAAACAATACGGCACTTCCTTAGAAAGTCAGAAATACCATATGATCCAGCAATCCCACTCCTAGGCATACATCCTAGAGAAATAAGAGCCGTCAAACAAATAGACATATGTACATCCATGTTCACTGCAGCATTGTTCATAGTAACAAAAAGATGGAAACATCCTAGATGCCCATCAAGAGATGAATGGATGAACTATAACACATATACAGAACGGAGTATTACGCAGCAATAAAGAACAATGATGAATCTTCGAAGCATCTCACAACAAGGATAGCAAAGAATTTGGCTTGTATAAGAAATTGAGAGATGACATCATTTATTTTCCAAATCACAAAAGAACATTGTATGAGACCACTACTACAAAAACTTATGAAAAGGTTTACACACAAAAAGAAACAATCTTTGATGCTTACAAGGCAGGGGAGGAGTGGGGGTGCAAAAACATTAAATAGACAATAGGTAAGTGTAACTTTGGTGAAGGATAAGGCAGTATACAATACTGCAGAAGCTAGCACAACATTTCCAAGGCAAGGTCATGGAAGCTCCACAAACACATCCAAACTCCCTGAAGGACCGAATTGCTAGCCTGAGGGCTGTGGGAACCATGGTCTCAGGGAATATCTAGTTCAGTTGACATAAGATAGTTTATAAAGAAAATGTTCTACATTCTACTTTGGTGAGTACTGTGTGGGGTGTCAAAAGCTCTGACAGGGATCACATCAGAAGGTCTGGGACAGAGCTGGAGAAAAATGTAGGACAAAATTCTAACTCAAAAAAAATGACCAGACTTGCTGGCCTGACAGAGACTGTAGAAATCCTGAGAGTATGGCACTGGACACAGGTTCACCCTTCATCCAAAGATTAGACAGGCCCATAAAACAAAACAAGACTAAAGAGGCACACCAGCCCAGGGGCAAGGACTAGAAGGCAGAAAGGGACAGGAATAGGGAACCCAGGATTGAGAAGGGAGAGTGTTGACATGTCGTGGGGTTGTTAACCAATGTCATAAAACGATATGTGTACTAACTGTTTAATGAGAAGCTGGTTTGTTCTGTAAACCTTCATTTAATGTACAATAAAAAAAAAAAGACGAAAGGTGACCTGTTAAAAAAAAAAAAGAATTGAGAATAGCGAGACAAAAAAAAAAAAAAAAAAAAAGAGAAGAAATTTGGGTCTCCAGCTGTCTATGTGTAATTTATTTCTTCTACCCCAAAAGTGAATGAGTATTGCTTTTAACAAACAAATCTTAACAGAGAACTGGTGGTTATCTTGTGTTTTGTTCTACAGAAGCAAGATTTGGCTTTCAATTCATTTATTCAACAAATATTTATTGAGTGCCTACTATACACTAAACACTGGGCCAGAAGCGACAGTGCCTGAGTGAAGAAAACAGCCATGGTCCCTGCCTTCAAGGAGCTTCTATTATAATGAGGAATAAACAAATCAATATGTGAAAGATTTATTAACACAGTCATTAACACAATGATATAAAGAAACCATTTGCCTTATTAAATTATACCTAAGAGAGAGGAGGCACTTAGATAAGAGTGTTAAAAAACATTTAAGTGGGCAACATCTTAGATGAGACATAAGGTCTAAAGGGCTACAAGGCTCTAGCCACGCAAAGGGTACTCATTGGTGGGGAGAGGATGGTGGAGGGTAACATAGCAGGTAGAGGGAGGAACAAGTGCAAAGACACCAGGATAGCAAGAATTTGGCTTGAATAAGAAATTGAGAGATGACAATAGTAAGTGAAGAGAAATAAGAATGAACAAATGAGGACAGAGAGAAGTCAGCAGCCAATTTATACAGAATAGCGCCGGCCATTTTAAGAAGTTTGAATTTATTCTAAGTGCAATGGAAATCACCCAAGGGCTTTGAGTTGGTTGACAACATGGTTTATTTTCCAAATCAAGACTTTTTATGGGTGTGAAAGAGGACATTATTAATAATTACACCAGGATAACTGGCATAAACAGGACTTCCCTGGGTAAACAGAGACCTGAGTAGAAAAGTGTCATGACCCAACTGCATTTTAAGAATGCTCTTGCTGTTGTGAAGAGAATGGACTGAAACAAAACAAAAATGGAGACAGAAGACCAGTGAGGGTGGTATTCTAGAAGAGACATGGGTAGGGCTTGATAGCACTGATAATAGAAAGTACCAAGGTGAACAAATTTGAGATATAGTTTGCAGGCAGGCTCAACAGAACTTCTTGATATTTCATTCAACAAGTTTATTCAAGGATAAAATTGCTAAAATGGGAAGTCAAGTATTACTAATGAGAATAAAGTAATATACGGAGGAAGACTGATTTTTACTAAGTTCTAAGAATATACGTTAGAAAATTTTAAAGATATTATGATTCCACAAGATACTATTAAACATTATAAAATGTCTGAACAATATCTGTACACTGTCTTTAACAATTTTCATTTTAAATACTTGTGTACTCATCAAAAGTAAACACAGATGCAAAGTACTATACTAATAAATGTTGATTTTTAAAAAATAATTTATTATTAAAAAAAGTGGTATCCTTTTGTGAAGCTAACTTCAGGTTTCCAGCGTATTTACTTCCTTAGTTTCCACAAAATTATAACAGATGCAGGACTTAATAGATTTGCTATACTTCCTCAATTTAAAGGTCTATAAGTTCAAAGTTTGGCTCAGATGCATTTCTTCACAAACTTCAAAATTAATGAACATAAAACGCCAAACTCTCCAAATCAGAAAAACTGCTTATGAAATGGAAATTTCCAGGAACAGCAGAGAATGCAAAGAGTAGACATGCCTTTTTCCTTTAACTCTCACCTTTTATAATCTAAATAATTTCCTGTTCACTATTCACATGTCGGGAAACCCTGGCAGCGTGGTGGTTAAGTGTTTGGCTGCTAACCAAAAGGTTGGCACTTCAAAATCACCAGGTGCTCCTTGGAAACCCTATAGGGCAGTTCTACTCTGTCCTACAGGGTCTCTGTAAGTCGGAATGGACTCATGGCAATGGGTTATTCACATGTCCAGTAAACAGGTAAAATAAGTCTTACATCAATTGGAAACTCTGGTGGCATAGTGGTTAAGAGCTAAGGCTGCTAACCAAAAGGTCAGCAGTTCGAATCTACCAGGTACTTCTTGGAAACTCTATAGGGCAGTTCTACTCCATCCTATAGGATCACTATGAGTTGGAATTGATTCGATGGCAACAGGTTTGGTTTGTTGCTTTGTATCAATAGGACATTGTAAATGTATCTTTGTATTCTCAGGACCCAGTAATTTTGTCTCTATGGCCTTAGTTCCCTCATTTGAAAAATGGGGATAATAATAATTGCTTCTCCTCAGGGTTACTGTGTGATGATTATGGGCTTCGTCTACAGAAACATGAAGATCCCATGATACGCAATCCTATGTATTTGAGGTAAAAGACGCTAAAAGTATAAATGTGCAGTACATCTTTCAGAAGCACCAACTACATTAGACAGTACTTAACGAAAATTTTTACATAGTAAATTTTTTTTTTAAATAGTAAAAATTTTACATAATTTTTACATAGTATTATGACATGCTGCTGTTGTTGTTGCTAGGTACCATTGAGCATGCACTGACTCAGCGACCTTACCAATCAGAACGAAACACTGCCAGGTCCTGTGACAGGCTCACAATAGCAGATATGTTTGAGCCCATTGTTGCAGCCACTGTGTCAATCCATCTCGTTGAGGGTCTTCCTCTTTTTTTTGAGGACCCGCTACTTTACCAACTGTGATGTCCTTCTCCAGGGATTAGTCCCTCCTGATAATGTATCCAAAGTAAGCAAGATGAAGTCTTGCCATCCTCACATCTAAGGAGCATTCTGGGCATACTTCCTCCAAGACATATTTGTTATTGTGGCAGTCCATATTACATTCAATATTCTCTGCCAATATAATTCATGTGTGTCATTTCTTCTATTTTTCTTCATTGTCCAGTCTTCCCATGCATGTGAGCAGACTGAAAATACCATTGGTTGCATCAAATCATGTTAGTTATCCAAGTAACATCTTTGTTTTTAAGATTTTTAAAGAGCTCTTCTGCAGCAGAATTATGACACAGAATATAAGCCTGGCCCGTTAATCTGAAGTAAACTCTAATTAAAAGAGAAGACTTCAAAAAAGTCAAATGTCTAAAAATTCATTCAGTCTAATCCTTCTTTATGGTGGTAAATATACACAAAGTGGCTAGAACACGGTAAAGTTCCTTACCATGTGCCGAGAACAGAGCAGGTACTCTGTACATGGTACTATTAGGGAACGCGAGCTTTAGTGCTTAGGAAACTATTAGTAATGAAGTTCCAAAAAAAACCCAGTGCCGTGGAGTCGATTCTGATTCACAGTGACCCTACAGGACAGAGTAGAACTGCCCCACAGAGTGTCCAAGGAGCGCCTGGCGGATTCGAACTGCTGACCCTTTGGTTAGCAGCTGTAGCACTTAACCACTAAGCCACCAGGGTTTCCTAGTAGTGAAGTTACATACATATAATTGTTAATTTTTTCTGTTTCTCTACATTTTGTTCAAAAAAGGATTTAACAAAATGGCATTGTTCTTCTTTTCTAAATATTTAAAACAATTTTTTTTTTAGTACTCAGTCCATGGAAAAACAATCTTTTCTGTCTCATTGGTTATTTGGGTTATCCTACAAAAGCATACGTTTCTGGGAGGCTTACATTAAAAGAAATAAAAAATAAATAAAAAGATTAAAAAAGGTGTAAAATCTTTAACTGAATTAACTTTTATTTCATTTCCTTTTGCTCTCCATGAAAACAAGAGATTCGACAACACATACATACCAACAGAAATAAGCAGTTTTAATGTTGTTAGTTCTTTTAACGCAGCCCTTCTCCCCAGGGAAAATTCCCACAGGGAGCAATAAACAGACACTTTAAGTTAAATATCCCTTTACTACATAAATTCTGAACATTCACTTTATTCTGAGTGCTATTTAGAGTTACACATAAATGAAAAAAAGGGGTGGACAATGGAAAGCCAAAATTCTCAGCCTGCCTTTAAGGAGTCTTACCCAGTGCGAGCCGTTTTTGAATGATCTTCAGCAAAATTTTGCTTGCATGTGATATTAATGATATTGTTCTATGATTTCCACATTCGGTTGGATCACCTATTTTGGGAACAGGCATAAACATTGATCTTTTCCAGTCAGTTGGCCAGGAAGCTGTCTTCCATATTTCTTGGCATAGACGAGTGAGCACCTCCAGCACTGCATCTGTTTGTTGAAACATCTCAATTGATATTCCATCAATTCCTGGAGCCTTGTTTTTCACCAATGTCTTCAGAGCAGCTTGGACTTCTTCCTTCAGTACCATCGGTTCCTGATCATATGCCACCTCTTGAAATGGTTGAATATCGACTAATTCTTTTTGGTATAATGACTCTGTGTATTCCTTCCACCTTCTTTTGATGCTTCCTGAGTTGTTTAATATTTTCGCCATGGAATCCTTTACTATTGCAACTCGAGGCTTGAATTTTTCCTTCAGTTCTTTCAGCTTGAGAAACGCTAAGCGTGTTCTTCCCTTTTGGTCTTCCACCTCCAGCTCTCTGCATGACATTATAATACTTTACTTTGTCTTCTCGAGAGGCCCTTTGAAATCTTCTGTTCAGTTCTTTTACTTCATCAATTCTTCCTTTTGCTTTAGCTGCTCGACGCTCAAGAGCAAGTTTCAGAGTCTCCCCTGACATCCATCTTGGTCTTTTCTTTCTTTCCTGTCTTTTCAGTGATCTCTTGCTTTCTTCATGGATGATGTCCTTGATGCCATTCCACAACTCGTCTGGTCTTTGGTCACTAGTGTTCAATGTGCCAAATCTATTCTTGAGATGCTCCCTAAATTCAGGTGGGATATACTCAAGGCCATATTTTGGCTCTCGTGGACTTGATCTAATTTTCTTCAGTTTCAGCTTGAACTTGCGTGTGAGCAATTGATGGTCTGTTCCACAGTCGGCCCCTGGCCTTGTTCTGACTGATGTCATTGAGCTTTTCCATCGTTTCTTTCCATAGATGTAGTCAGTTTGATTTCTGTGTGCTCCACCGGCGAGGTCCATGTGTATAAATTGCTGTTTATGTTGGTGAAAGAAGGTATTTGCAATGAAGAAGTCGTTGGTCTTGCAAAATTCTATCATTTGATCTCTGGCATTGTTTCTATCACCAAGGCCATATTTTCCAACTACTGATCCTTCTTCTTTGTTTCCAACTTTTGCATTCCAACCACCAGTAATTATCAAAATTTTGCTGAAGGTCATTCAAAAACAGCTGCAGCAGTATATCTACAGGGAACTGCCAGAAATTCAGGCCGGTTTGAGAAGAGGACGTGGAACCAGGGATATCACTGCTGATGTCAGATGGATCCTGGCTGAAAGCAGAGAATACCAGAAGGATGTTTACCTGTGTTTTATTGATTATGCAAAGGCATTCGACTGTGTGGATCATAACAAACTATGGATAACACTGTGAAGAATGGGAATTCCAAAACACTTAATTGTGCTCATGAGGAACCTGTATATAGACCAAGAGGCAGTTGTTCAGACAGAACAAGGGGATACTGATTGGTTTAAAATCAGGAAAGGTATGTGTCAGGGTTTTCTTCTTTCACCATACCTATTTAATCTGTATGCTGAACAAATAATACGAGTAGCTGGACTGTATCAAGAAGAACGGGGCATCAGGATTGGAGGAAGACTCATTAACAACCTGAGTTATGCAGGTGACACAACCTTGCTTGCTGAAAGTGAAGAGGACTTGAAGCACTTACTAATGAAGATCAAAGACCACAGACTTCAGGATGGATTGCACCTCAACATAAAGAAAACAAAAATCCTCACAACTGGACCAATGAGCAGCATCATGATAAATGGAGAAAAGATTGAAGTTGTCAAGGATTTCATTTTACTTGGATCTATAATCAACAGTCATGGAAGCAGCAGTCAAGAAATCAAAAGATGCACCGCACTGGGTAAATCTGCTGCAAAGGACCTCTTTAAAGTGTTGAAGAGCAAAGACGTTACCCTGAAGACTAAGGTGCGCCTGACCCAAGCCATGGTATTTTCAATCACATCATATGCATGTGAAAGCCAGACAATGAATAAGGAAGACCGAAGAAGAGTTGACGCCTTTGAATTGTGGTGTTCATGAAGAATATTGAATATACCAAAAGAACGAACAAATCTGTCTTGGAGGAAGTGCAGCCAGAATGCTCCTTAGAGGCAAGGATGGCGAAACTGCGTCTTACATACTTTGGACATGTTGTCAGGAGGAGTCAGTCCCTGGAGAAGGACATCATGCTTGGCAGAGTACAGGGTCAGCAGAAAAGAGGAAGACCCTCGATGAGGTGGATTGACACAGTGGCTGCAGCAGTGAGCTCAAGCATAACAACGATTCTAAGGATGGTGCAGGACCAGGCAGTGTTTCGTTCTGTTGTGCGTAGGGGTTGCTATGAGTCGGAGCTGACTCGATGGCACCTAACAACAACAATAACACCCAGAGTGAGAGACTATACATACATCTCTAAGGCTGAAAAGAAATGTTTGAAATTTCATAAAAAATATGGTCTGATTATAGTTATGCCTAACTACTATTTAGTAAAATCATATTACTTCAGTTTTCACTCATTTCAAATTTGTACTTGTTGGGACATCAGTTTTTACTCACTAACTGTATTGAAGCTACAGAACCACTCACTTCTCATTTCTAAAAAATGAGAAAATCAAAAATATGCAACTTAGAACTGCACTCTGTAGGATTTTTTTTGTTATTTTTTTATTGTGATAAATTTACATGTAACCAATCATCTGCCATTTCAGCGAACAGGATTTTCAATAGCTGGTTTTTTAAAAAGTAGATCACCAGGCCTTTCTTCTGAGGCACCTCTGGGTGGAACTGAATCTCCAACCTTTCTGTTAGCAGCTGAGATTTTTAACTGTTTATACTCCCCAGGAAGTCTAGAAATATGCAACTTAGAAACAATTTATTAATTTTAGTTATGCGAGTCATGTAAATACATATATTTGTATTTATAACAAAGTGAGCTAAACTGTTTCATTTAAGTTGAGCTGCTATAGTTCCCCGTCACTCATCTAGGCAAATGATAATCGTTGTTGTTAGGTGCCGTCAAGCCAGTTCCAACTCATAGCAATCATATGTACAACAGAATGAAACACTCCCTGGTCCCGTGCTATCCTCACGATCGTTGCTCTGTTTGAGCCGATTATTAGGGTCACTGTGTCAATCCATGTGGTCAAGGGTCTTCCTCTTTTTTGCTGACCCTCCACCTTACCAAGCAGGATGTGGTAGCAGTACAGGCGGTGGCAGTAGTAGGCGCAGTAGTATTGTTCACTTATTAAAGTCCCTGATCAAATCTTTAGCTTCATCTCCTACCACCTCCCCTAGGAAAATCTTTCCAATTTTATCTAGCTAAGTCCTACTCAACCTTCAAAACACAGCTCAGACTTCCCCTCTTCTGGGAAGCTGCCCCGAAGCCCCTGGTTCTCACAGTGCCTCGAGCACTACTGGGTAAATGATGTCACTACAACAGAAAGGTAGATTTCCTTTTCTATGTCTACCACTTATCTGCGAAGTTACTTGAGGTCGGGAATCATATCTTATTTCAGCACCTAGCATTATACACATTCAATACATTGCTTGTTGAAGGAATAAATGTGTCAGGTACTGTTCTAGGAAATTAAAAACCAGTTGCTGTCTATTCCGACTCATGGCAACCCCATGGGTGTAGGAGTAGAGCTGTGCTCCACAGGGTCTTCAATGGCTGATTTTTTGAATGTAGATTGCCAGGACTTTCTTTTCAGGAGCCACTGGGTAGACTCGAACCTCCAACCTTCCAGTTAGCAGCTGAGCACGTTAACTATTTGCACCACCCAAGGAAGGACTCCTCTCAAGGTTTAAATAATCATATAAATAGTTTGAGCTCTCTAAAATCTCAAGTCTGAAACAACTTCACATTGTGGATTATTTCATGGGAGAGGGAAAAAAAAAATGAGTGGACCACCAGCTTTACCTATGCCCACTTGCCACTGAAAAGAAACCTCGTCATAACCCATGGGATGGATACATCTGAGAAAACACTTTAAAAATGTCACAAGTAAATTATTAATTCACACCATAAAACAGAAGACAGGTACTACCATATTATAAACCTTAGTACTTCAAGAAACCAGCCCACAGACCACCCAGAGAATCCTAGCAGACCATCAGCAGTCTGTGGGGACCACACTTTGAGAACCAGTGTTATAGGAAACGAAACTTCTTCCTCCTCACTAACTCAGGAACTCAGTCTTTTTGTTGGGGGAACACACTGTCCTGGTAAGCCAAAAACACCAAAGTATTAAGACCTCGAAATTCTTCTAAAATGCTGTCATAACCTCAAACTACCTTATTTATGCAATGCAGTCATGTAGCTGTAGTTAATAAAGCAGTGAACTTCTAAAGTGTATGGGTATGTATATGTGTACGGTATATACACAAACAAACACAGTTACTTAAATTTTTCAGTTCTACCCTATCTAACAGTTGAACCATCAGGCATTTCAAAGTAGAGATTACTATATCCTCCTTTGAGATTTAACTTTAAATAAATGAACTTTATCAAACATACCTAATGTCAATATCTAACCTCACCCCCACGTATACATACAAAACGTGGAGTCATTCACAACAGTCTACCCAGATGGTTATATTCTTATGTTTATAATACTATCATCACTGAGGGCATTCTGGAACTGCATTCTCAATCAGTTTATGTGTCACAGAAGACAGCAGTCTTAATACTTTGCAATAAGAACCTAAAAATTTATTAATCACTGGCTATGTGCTGGGAAGTGTTTGATTACTGGCTATGTGCTGAGGATACAGCATTGGGAAGAGAAAGGAAAGGAACATGGCCTAAATTCACCTTTACCATCTTGAAACTTAAATTCTAGTAAGGCCCAGCCCAGCCCACTGCCGCGGAGTCGATTACGACTCATAGCGACCCTATAGGGTCGCTATGATTCTAGTAAGGAAAGGCAGATAAATAAGGGAAAGACCGAAGTAAGTCAGGTGGTAAAAAGGAGGAAGGATTCTGCCATTTGGAACTAAGTGGTCAGAGAAGAACTCACCGATAAGGTGATCTGAAGGAGGTGAGGGGGCAAGACTGGCAGAGATTTAAGGAAGGGATGTGCTAAGCAACGGGGGTGGCAAGTTCAAAGCTCCAAAGGCAAAAGCTTTCCTGGCATGTCCAAGGAACAGCAAGGAGGCCCACGCAGCAGCAGTGCACAGACTAAGAGCCAGAGTGCCGGAGATGAAGTCAGAAACTTAGCAAGAGGCTGGATCTTCTATGACCCGAGAGGTGACTGAGGATTTTGGCTTTTACTCTGAGTGAGATGGGAAAATACTGGAGTGCTTGGAGCACAGGACTAACATTATCTGATTTAAACTTTAAAAGGATTATCCTGCTGAGAATAAACTCTAGGGAGGACACATCAGAAACAGGGAGACTAGTTAAAGGCTGTTATAAATTGGATATACAAGTCTGGAAACCTGTGGAGAGGTCTGGGGTGGAGATATAAATTTGGGACTTATCAGAAGATAAAAAAACCCAAAACCAAACCCAGTGCATAGCTGGTATTTAAAGCCAGACCCTAGATAAATACACCTGGGAAGGGCATGGAGATAGAAAGCAGAAGAGCCCTGGGTACTGAAATCTGGGGAAATTCAAGCTGAGAAGGATAGTCAGTAAAGGGGGCTCAGGAAAGTGAGGCAAAGGAAAATTAGGAAAGTGGAGTGTCCCAGAAGCCAAGGGAAAAAAGTTTCTCAAAGAGGAAAGAATGAATAACGGTGTCAAATACTGCTGAGAGGCCAGCTAAGATAAAGACTGAGAACTCATCACCAGCTTTAACAATGGGGAGGTCTCTTGAACCTCAATAAGAGCAGTTTTAGAGAAGTAGGGAGGATGAAAGCCTGACAGGAAGAGTCTATGAGTTTAAAATTGGATTCAAACAATAAAATATTCAGTAAGATAGCACAAAAATGTAAAATTAAAATACAAAAATGAATAGCTTTTCTACATACAACGAATAATCGAAGATACAATGGAAGAAAATACCCCTTTTACAATAAAAAAATAACAATGAAAAAATAAATAAGAGCACACATCACAAAAAAATTTCTTAAACTTATATGAGGAAAACTTTAAAAACACTCCTTAAAACCATTACTATAGACCTGAACAAATTAAAAAGACATCTCCTATTCTTGGATAGAATAATTCAATATTATAAAGATACCAGTTAATAATTCAATATTATAAAGATACCAGTTAGCCTCAAGTAATTTATCAATTCAATGAGATCTCAATAAAAATCCCAGTGAAGTTTTAACTGGAGCCAGACAAGTTTATACTAAAACTCAGGTAGAAAAATAAACACGTAAAAATAGCATGAAACACTTTCAAAAAGTAGAACAATGATGGAAGACTAGCCCCACCTAGATTATTAAAATATACTATAAAGCCTCTATAACTAGAACAGTGTGGTAGTGGCATAAGAATAATCAGACAGACCTGTGCAACAAAACAGGAAGTCTAGAAATGGATCCAAGTACATATGGAATATCTTACAAAAAAACGCATGTCAAATCATGAAGGGAAAATGTACTTTTTAATAATTTGACACAAATGGACAGCCAATTTGAAAACTTATAATTGGATCCATATTTCACAGTAACGCACATGTGTATCAAAGATCTAAGTGTAAAAAAAAAAACTATACAAGTACTTTAAAACAGCTGAAGAAACGAAGACTTGATACATGCCATGATATGGATAGAGCTTGAAGACATGCTGAGTGAAATACATCAATCACCAAAGGACAAATATTGTATGACTTCAATTATGTAAAAAGACAAGCAAACACGAACGTATAGAGACCAAAATTTATTAGTGGTTACCAGGGGTGGGGGGAAGGGGGAAAAGCGGGCTTAACGGTGATAGAAAAATTGCATTGATTAAGAGTAGGGTTGCACAGCCAATTATTGTAATTGATGTCAATAAGTTGTATGCCTGTAAAAAGTTGAATTGGCAAAAGTTGTGTGATAAATATATTTACAGTGCCAAAAAAAAGGAATAGCTGCTGAGGCTGTTTATGCACAACCAAACACCTCATGGGACTTGGTTTCTTGGTTTGGAGGCTTAGGGTCATGGTTTCACGGGACATCCCAGTTAACTGGCCTAATAATGTGTTTAGTGCCTCTGTTCTACCTCCTAGTTCACTGCATAGTACCTGTGATCTCGGAAGCTTGCAAGCGGCCATCCAAAGCATGACAGTTGGTCTCTGTTCATCTGCAGTGACAGGGGAAGGAGTCAGAAGTGGGAGGAGGATATGGGATGTGTGCCTGGTTGTCTTCATGAACAGCTGCCTCCTTTGCAACGGGACTGAAGAGCTGGATGGTGCCTGGCTACCATTACTGAATATTCAAAGATTCTATAGAAAAATCCAGATCGGAAGGGGGAAGGTGCAGAGCAGGATTTCAAATTCTCATTGGTTCCAGCCTTCCTGGAGTCATGGGGGCTGGATGAACCCCTGAAGCTACTGCCCTGAGATTATTTTTAAGGATTACCTTAAAACTTAAACCTAAAAAGATCAGATGCAAACCTTTGGGGGTGGTGAGTTTGTGTTAATGGGGAGGAACAACTCAGAAAAGGAGGGTGAGAACAGTTGTACAACTCAAGGAGTGTAGTCAAAGTCACTGAATTCTACATGTAGAAAAGGCTGAATTGTGTATGTTTTGCTGTGTATATTTTCAATAACAACAACAACAACAAAAAACTACAGCAGCTCTAAAGTTCCCCAAATAATAGAAGAGTAAATTATTTTATATATCTGCAAATATTCATTCAATCTATTTCTATTAATACACCTACAAAACCATTCAGGAATGCCACATAGCCACAGAAGGGGATCACAGACACTTGAGTGTACACACACATGCACACACACAATATACACTGTACTTCTCTGTAAATAGGAATTTCTGAATTACGTCAAACTTGAACCAGTTAAAGCATTCATCTGAGGCAGATGTATTCAGAGTAAATGCTCTCATCTACATTAGCGTTCTTTATGAATATTTTAATCTTTTTGTACTCTGACAAAGAATATTTCTTTGACTGTACAGAGCAGTGTAGTAAAAGGAAAACAGTGCCCCACTAATACCTAAAAGACTTTATCCTCATTCCAGCTCTGCCACTTTCTAACTTTCCTCAACTATAAAATGTTGACAATAATTCATTACAGTGTCATTGCAAGAATCAAATGAAATCATGTATGTGAAAATTAATTTTATGGGAATGTACTATGTAAACTATGAAGTATGGTTATTGTTTTGATATTCTGGTATTATTGATAATTTGGTGTATAAGTACTTCACTAAACTTAATTTTCAGTTAAATGCATTTTTAATGAAAATGTACTATAATGCATCTACTTTTAAAAATCTAGAGTGGTTAAAATTAGTTGCTCAGTTAAAGTAAAAGATATTTTTAAACAACAACAACAAAAAGAAGCTATGAGTGAATATTTTACCACCTGGGTACACAGAAATGCTTCCAAATAGTGATTCGAAAACATAGATGAAAGGTCACAGCCTTGCAAACCCTATGGAGCAGGTCTATTGTGCACGCATAGGGTCACCATGAGTCAGAATCGACTTGATGGCGACTAACAACAACAACAGCATTCAATGTGCATAAATGCCAATGCAATAAAGGAAAAGATTGGTACTTTTTACTATAGAAAAATAAGCAAACAAAAAAACTTTTGTACACAAAAATCACTACAAGCAAAACCAAAAAACAAATAACAAGTCAGGAAAAATATTTTTAACACTTAATTCAGAAAAGGAAAAAGCTACTAACATCCAGAATTTATAAAGATCTACCAAAAATCAAAGAAAAATAAGAGCATGTTTCTATGCTCATAAGAATAATCCAATAGATAATGGGAAAGTGATGATGCAAAAGAAGAGACATGTGCTGGTCCCTGTGTGGGTGGAAGGTATGAGATCTAAAGCACAGTGGAGAGGTTGGCCTTAGGGGAATGGATAGTTAATTCACAGTAACAGGAGGGAAGGCAAGAATGTGGGCAAACATGCAGGTGAAAGGGAAGATGCTGGAGAAGCATGTGGAAGGCCTATGCTATTTGCTTCAACTTTCTCAGGGATATAGAAAGCAGAGGTGTCAGTTGAAAATGAAGATGGGAAAGAAGTTGTTAGAAATTTAAAAGAAAAATTGTAACAGGTCACCCAGAAGAGTAGGAGAGTGAATTAAATAGGGAAATATATACAGGCAGTCCCTGGATTACCAACGAGTTCCATTCCTAAATCTGTTTGTACGTTAAGTCTGAACAGTTAGATATCGTTGGTATCTAATGTCAGTCAAATGTTTGTATCAGTATAGTATACACTTCTATGCACAAAAAAATTAAACACTTGCAACTATACTAAAACATATTTTGTTGATGCAAGTCGTAAAGTAGCGCCTGTTTGTTAGTATGAATCACTGTATGTACCTCAAAGTTTTTATATAATAAGCTTTATGGGGGTTGGTTCGGTACTACGGGTTATACGTAAGTCAGACATTTGTAACCTGGAGACTGCCTGTATATAAGCATCACAGGACAGTAGTAATGGCTCAGTTGAAGTTACTGGTCACGAATGTGAGACCAGTCATCATGGCTGGTGCTTTTCTCTAGTGATGTTCCACTGTATAAGGGTACAGGCTCAGAGCTGAATTTCAGCAGGGCTGGGTTTCTTCCAGGTGAGTAAGACAAAGGGAAAGAGGCCAAGAGAATGAAGCACACATGCAGATGAGTGATCGTAATTACTGACTGTGAAATCTAAAATTAAGTGAATGATAATGAGAGGTGGTTGCTGGAAAGTAGAATACTTTTAACTGAGGTTATAGAGGGGTTGCAGTTACAGTTAATGACAAGTTCTAGGGTATGACCACAGGAATTAATGGGTGAAGTAAGCTGGAGGACAAGATCGTTGGAAGAGAGGAAGTGAAGAAATTGAGAGGTATTGGAATGATCATAGTAGTAGTGATGGAGAGAGGGAAAGTGAACCCAGCACTAAAATCTCTTGAGAAATTACAGGGACTGACCTAGGTATTTGGCGGTATTATCTGCCTGTGGGTGGAGCAAATAGTTAAGCGCTCAATTACTAGCTGAAAGTTTAGTGGTTCAACACACCAAGAGGTACCTCAAAAGACGACTGGTGATCTACTTCCAAAAGGTCACAGTCTTGAAAACCTTATGGAACATTTCTAGTCTGCTAGAAATGCAGGGGGTCACCATGGGTCAGAATAAACTTCATGGCAACTGACAACAACAACAAGAACAAACAAACAAAAAAAAACGTTTGAGGACATTCTGTGATAGTGGAAGATTTAAAACATATTTTCTGAAATGAGATCATTCATGGGGTGGGAGGACTACGCCATTAGGGAGTTGTGAGTTTGAAAAAGCGTATTTAAAGTAAGATTGGTTTGATTTATTTTTATCATATTTTACTCATTCTGAAATTTAAATCAATATTTAAAAGGGTATGAGATATTTGTTTATGAGAAAGTGACAAGAGTTAAGATTAAGACTGATAAACAGATACACGATCACACCAAGTTTCACTGAAAGGTTCTCTAGCAACATGCTGAATAAAATTTCCAAATTATGTTAATGACTGCCTTTCGATAGCTTTGCAAAAAATCCAATCATACACACCGTGGAATTTTGTATAGACTGCATTTCTCACGGGATGATGACTGCCAATATAATTGAATATCTTTGACTCAGACACTCTTATTTAACCAAAGTTAAAGGAATGGCAAAACAAAATCTCTATATAAATACAGCTCTTAGAAAATGCCCCATTATTACTAACAGACATTACCTTAGTCCTTCTGTCACGGGAAATAAATCCATAGACTATACCTTATCCCCCAACCCCGCCAAGAGCATCTTCTGTGTACTGGACACTACACCAGAGGCTGGGAATGCACACATGACTAAAATGTGGTTCAAACTCTTAGGTAGGTCATAGTTTAATGGATAAGGCAGACCAGGAAAGGAGGGGTGTGGAGAAAACAGTATGAAAGAGGATAAGGTCATTCCAGGCAGAAGATAGCATAAGCAAGGCAGAAGGCAAGAAAAAGATACGTGGGTGTGTACGATTGAGTATGTGAATGAGCTAGTGAGAGAGGGAGAGAGAGAGAGAGATTGGTAAGTCAAGGACGGCTTCCTGGTTTTTTGTTTCATTAACTGAGTAGAAGACAGTATCCCGACATGAGAAATAAAACATTTACAGGTAAAAAGGAATTTGAAGGATCTGAGGTGCCCATAAATGCCTGAGGCTAAGGAGACAGACTTATATCCAAAGTAATACAGATGGCGAGCAGCATGGGCAAAATAACAGCCCTTGATTCAAATCCAGCCCATGAGTGTATTTTATTTGACTTGTATAGAGTTGGAGCCCTCGTGGTGCAGCGATTAAGAGCTACAGCTGCTAACCAAAAGGTCAGCAGTTCAAATCCACCAGCTGCTCCTCGGAAACCCTATGGGGCAGTTCTATTCTGTCCCACAGGGTTGCTATGAGTCGGAATCGACTCCATGGTGATGAGTTATTTTGTATAGAGTTGTTGAAATTTTTAACTGTTTTGTAACATTAAAATATCAGATTTCAGATAAAAATCCAGATTTACAAATTCTCTTGAAAAAATAAAAACTGATAACACTAGGCGTACATGGAAATAATTCACTGTGGCAGAATAATAGTGTTTGCCATAGCCTCTACTCTTCGATGTTTTTACAGTCTTTTGTTGCAGTATTTTTTAAGTTATCTGACTGGACTCTATATAAATTTGAGTTTACCGGGTGATTTGAATTTCCCTGAGCAATAACAGGTTAGTAAACAACGGATGCTAAAGCCAGTCGGTCCGGGTAGTTTAAATCTCAGTTCTACCGCTCCCCAAACTGTGTGACCTTGAAAAAATTAGTTAACAGCCCTTTCTTTCAGTTTCTTAATGTGTAAAATGCGATCATGCCTATCTCAGGATTACGATGTAGATTAAATGAGTTGATATTTATAACATGTCTAAAATACTGTTATATAACAAGCACTCAGAAATGGTCATGGTCCCATTAGAATATAAGGTCCATGAAGTCAAGAATTTTTGTTTTCTTTTTAATATATTTCAAACATCTAGAGCAGTGGTTGGCATATAGTAGGTGCTCAGTAAATATCTGTTGAAAAAATGGGTGAATGAATAAATGAATACTGCCTGTTGTTATTGACTTTAAAACAACCAACTTGTCTTATAGTATACTTGGATACCAAGAGGTCTGTATATAGCTTAGAATCCCAATAATTTAGGTGTGCATTATTAGCATTTCAGAGATCTAATATTTCATTCTAGGGGGAAACTGCATTATATTTTCAAGCTACAGATTAGTTTCTTATGCAGTCTATTTTCCTTTCATACTTTTCTTGAGGAGGCATTGGTAAATTTTTCTGGGCCATTTTCCTGTATCTAGCATGAAACAATCAACTCTATTAGTTTTTTCTCTTTAGATCATAATGATATGCTTAATGGCAGGGCCCACTTTTAAAAATTTCATGAAGAAAAGGCTGCCTCCCTCTCACACCTGTTTTTGCATACGAATTTGTACAGCAAATGAACTTCCTTGGTGTTTATTTTCCCCAGAAGGTTTTTTTTTTTTTAAATTAGCCTTTGTAATACAAAGTGAAATTAGGGGGATGAAAGGTTCACAAAACTCTACTTTAATGTCATTCTAAGTGACCTTAATTATTTCCTAATACTAAAAATAATCAAGGGGGTTTGAGAAGATGGAGTGAAGACCTCAACAGATACTTTCCCTAAAAGAAGAAATGATAAAAACCAGCAAAATTATGAAAGACAACCATTTCAGAACTCTGGAAAATAACCAAAGGCATGCAACAAATTGAAAATCATTTATTCAAGAAACACAACTGAATCACAGTAAGAATAGCAGGGTGTGTGGCATTTTAATTTCGGGTTGCAACTGTCAACCCTCTGTCCAGTTTCCAACTAACTCCACGGCAGGTCTTGCTGCCTTTGGAGGAGGATGGTCTAACTGGAAGCTCCCTGGAAAAATCCCATTCCCAGGTCACTATGGAAAACAAGTGATTGCTGACAAATAATCAGGAAAGCCAGCATTGAAGCCATCTTAGGCTGCAACGCTAATGTGGCAAGCAAAAGACCAACCAAAAATTTTAAATACAGACATGAAGAACAAGGCAGTTATAGAGGGTTCTGAAAAACTCCAACATATTCTTGGGGACCTGGAAGGTTTACACATAAAACATGCATCGGGTTAAATACACAGTTGGGAAAGACCAGAAAGGGTCCAGTTATGTACTTATCTCTAGTTGACCTCAAGGCCCTGTGCATCCCTAGTTGACTATGAGGCCCCCCAAAAGGGCACAGGTGTCACTGAGAAACACTGCTCTGCAGTATGACTTCAACAACCTTTCCATCCTTTTTCCCTATCGTTCTTAGCTTTAGCCAAACTCACTAGTGACCATTAGGCTATGAAGCTGCCCACACGTGTGTATGTTCACACTCGTTTTTTTCCTCTTGGCCTTGAATGCCTGCCCTCTTCACTCATCCATGTTTCCACTTGAGATTGTATGCATCTTTCAATACTGACCGGAAAATTCCAAGAACTTTATAAAGTTGTTTTTGCTCTTTTAAGTAGATCTGATTTCTCTGTTGGTTGAATACCTAAACACTTTGCATCTTTTTCTTATGGCACTTATATCTATGACATGTCAAAAACATAAGACAGGAAGTTTCAGGAGGGTAGAAACTATGTCTTGATCATCTTGGCTTTGTTTTCCTTCAGCATTTCACACAGTGCTTTTTACATAGTATGGAATCAATTTCTGATATACCAAATTGTAACATACCCTATGCAGAAATTGTTGCTGTTGTTAGTTGCCATCAAGTTGATTCTGACTCATGGCGATCCCATGTATGTTGAGTAGAACTGCTCCATAGAGATCACCAGGCCTGTCTTCTAAGGCACCTCTGGGCGGATTTGAACTATCAACCTTTTGGCTAGCAGTTCAGCACTTAACCATCTGTGCCACCGAGGGATTAGGGATTGTTTATACTTTTCAAAACAGAATTTATTACAATTTAGTATAATTTTTGTTATTTTAATATTGTGTAATGTTATGGGTATGTAATATTTTTAAAAATCCATTATATGAGTTTATAAATCAACATTGGACTACACCTTTAAATGGTATTCATGTCTAAACGATTTCTAGCCATGTTATCTTTGAAAAAGGCACCCACTGTTCTGAGCTGTTAAATTCAGAATTACATTCCAAAATCATGAAGTACAGCAGGTTTTCTATCCATGAGGTGTTTTTTTGGCAAGGATCTAAATTCAAATTGAAGGAGATTCAATTGGGTGATAATTTGTTATATGAACACCTATATACATTATTAAAATTGCGGTGTTATTCTATATCCAAATTTTCTTAAACAGTTGGACAGTATCCAGAATCAATCCAGTTTCAGTTACAAAGTCAGCAAATTTTTGTATGAATACACATCACTCATCTAACATTTATACTGCTGTCAGATATGGCAAAGGTTACAGATGCCTCTTCTAAATTAAACTAATCATTTTAATTCAGCCAATGATAAACTCTAAATTGCTGTAGTACTTCTGTGAAAAGTTAAACCATTCATAAATCTTAAAAATAACTTACAAAGTACTTACAAAGTAACACACATGACACTGATGAAGAATAAAATAATAAAATTTTCATATATTGTAATACTTTTTAAATGCATAAATCCAGAGCATAATGGTGAGTATTATACAATTCTTTGACAAAGTCCTCTGCAGTACAGTGAGCTATTAGCCAATATCATATCCAACAAGCATTAAATGGAACATCAAAGAAGATTAAACGTCTTAGAAATATATTTTATAGCTTTCATCTGTGACTCCTCAATGTACTTTATAGTGCCTAGACACAGTATAGGGTCACTAAACGAGTATAGAATAAATGAACATAAAACACTGAAATAGAATCTGCGAGATAAAGAAGGATATGGACCCTGCAATCAAAAAAAAAAAAAAAAAGATAAAGTTAGTAAAACAAGGTAGAAATTGCAAGTACCACAATAACAGTACAAACAATAGGTATCGGAGAAACCAAAACTTAATGGAGAATGTGTTAAACAACATTCTAGGGCTCTGACCAGATGGGAGAGGTGTGATAAAAGTTGTGTTGAGTTAGAGTAATGAACAGAATGGGTTAGAAGAGGAGGAAGCATGCAGAAATAATACTGAAATCCAGATATCACCACATGGTAATAAGGGATTGGACTAACTTTATAGTTGTAGGAAGAGAGTAAGAAAAAAGGATGGACCTGTGGTCCTAATACTATTTAAAATTTATAGACCTTTATAAATTGGCACGGCAAATTTGGCTTGGTTTAGAAAGTGTTTGGGATGAAAAAAATCTAACTATGATCCATTTAAGAAAACTAATGGAAGGAAACAGTATACTTATAGTCACCTCCATATTTCCTAGAATGTTCCTGTTAAGAGTTTTAAAGATTAACTGCTTAACTGCTTCAGCATTACACCAAAAAAAAAAAAAAAAACCCTGAGATATATGAGTAGAGAGGGAGGAAACTATCAAAATATCCACAGTTTAACTGTGGAAAATCATACTTTGCAGAGAACTTTTATTTAAAAAAAAAAAAAAAAAAGGAGTCACTTCATCGGTTTTATTTTTTGCAAAGTGTTTGAATGGTAATATTGAGTTATCTTCTCTTCAGTTCTTAGGTGACTTCCCTGATATAAAGGGAAAAAAAAAAAAATTAATCCCGTTCCACTGCTTACACATGCCTAGAAAGGAGACTGCCTCTCCACTGGCAGCAGCATTTGTAACTCTGGTAGAGGGGAATGGTTCTACTCTCTTCAACAAAGACACGCAACAAAATGGCCATATGTGGCAGAGCTGTCAGCTCAATGCCATTTATGAAAACATCATGGTTATTCCCAGAGAAGATTTCTAATGGAATCTGCTTTGAAGCTACTCTGCCCAGAAGAAACTGCTCATCTTCATTGGCTATGAATGCAACAATACAGTGTATCTTTATTTACTTCTCATAATCTGGAAACTTAAAGGGAAAAAGACCACTGTTGTCCAATAAACCCGTTATCCAAAGAACGGAGCACTGGTGGCACAGTGGTTAAGCACTTGGCTGCTAACCAAAAGGTCAGTAGTTCAAATCCACCAGCCACTATGAGGTAGGGTCTAACAGGATACTCCAATTAAGAATGAGGAGAGTGAGGCTTAGAAAGGATAAGGGACTTCTCATAGTTACAGGCAGACTTACTCCAGAAACTTTCCTTTTAGAGAAATTAAGCAATATATACTATTTCATCAAACCTCTAACACCATGAAGTGTAAGATCATTGTTTAGAACTAAGAAAAATAAATACACTGACAGATTGTTATCGGTGGGGCTCAAAACGTGGGCCTGACCAGTGCCAGACCACAAACTGCTATCAGTCTACAAGATAAGTACAGAAAGTGAGGGCAAATGTTTAGAAACTTTTGTCAACAGTCAATATTGCGGTGACATTTTTTAGTGTATTTTATAAGAGTGGTGAAAGTAAAAATAAAAATAAATTGAACCCTTACTTCAGATAGTTTGAGAAGCACTCACTTAGAATTTTTAATCTTATTTAAAAAGCTCTTTTAGACCTGAGGCAGAGATTGTCATTACAGATCATACTTGGATATTACATATTTCACTTGAGCATAAGAAGGAAAATATCTGTAAAATAAACTGGTTAGGTATGCATAAAACTTTTTTTCACACTCAGCGAGTCTGACTCTTTAGAATTTTTTTTGGACTTAGCGTCATCAATACCCATAATCCTCTGCACTACCAAGTCAGCAACATAATCAGCTCTGGGCTTAATCCCAGGCACTGACACCTACTCTTCGACCTTGTATATTTCCCTTTACTGTTTCCTATCAGAAGAACTCAGCTACGTCACTACACATTCAAATATCAGAAAGCGAAAAAGAGGGGGAGAAAGAGTATATTTTAGAACCCATGAAATAACAGTATAATTTTCCCCTTGTAATTTCTAAAATTTATTGATGCTCTCTACTGTTTACTTGCCCAAATATAAATTTGAAAAAAAAAAAAAAAACTTTTTCCTTAAGGTCAGTTTTTCATCCCTTATCTTACAAGACTGGCTGATACTTTGGTGGATGGTCTTCATTATCTACACTATGTGTGGATAGTCCATGGGTAGTATTACTTAAATATACATATCCACATAGCCCAAACAATATAATTAAACGCACCAACTGAAGCTCAATTCTTTCCACACTCTATTTATATTGGGAGCCCTGGTGGCACAGTGGTTAAGTATTCAGCTGCTAACCAAAAGTTCGGCAGTTTGAATTCACCAGCTGCTCCTTGGAAACACCATGGGACAGTCTTACTGTGTCCTATAGGGTTGCTATCAGTGGGAATTGACTCAATGGCAATGGGTTTACAAGTTTACATTGCCCAAAGAATATAACTAAACAAACTGACTGAAAGCATTCTAGAAGCTCGATTCTTTCCATCCTGTATTTATATTAACTTGATAATTCATTAACTAAAATACTCTGGTATCTAAATATGCCTTTACTTAATATCGATTAATTAAACCAAACTCATTGCTATTGAGTCAATTCTGACTCACAGTGACACTACAGGACAGAGTAGAACTGCTCTACTGGGTTTCCAAGGCTGTAATCTTTATGGAAGCAGACTGCCACATCTTTCTCCCATGGAGCAGTAGGTTGGTTCAAACCACCAACCTTTCAGTTACCAGCCGAGTGCTTAACCACTGAGCCACCAGGGCTCCTTGTTAATTAATTAGACATTGCCAAAAGTTTAGAGAACATATTACATTCCTAGACAGTATGTTGCCTGGATTAATTGTTAATGGTTACCCTTTCTTTCCTGGTTATGAAAGCAATACAAACTTATCAAGAAAGCTGAGAAAATGTGAAAAAAAAGCATGAGGACAAATATCACTTATAATCTGAAGCTCATTTTAATAAATGGGCCTTCTAGCTTATAAATCAGTCTGGGGTGAACTGATAAGATAGATTCTTTAATTTGAAAAACTACAAATCAGTCTTTTGATGACTCCACTGATGGACATCCCAAAATGAACACAGACCCCTAAGAAATCTTACTAAAAGAGACATTGGGCTCCAACCATTATATTACCATACCTAATACTTTAACATTTAGAGGTCTCATGTTCTAAAAACTCAGCTAAATAGTTTTAGATAATAACTAAGATCATATGGCTTATTTGCTTTGTGAAGTATTGGGGTTCACGTCTCTTTACATGTAGCTTTGAGAAGGGTAGGACAAAGGGATGGATAAGGTGAAACTGTGAGGAGAGGTGCAAAATAGAAGTCAGGTACAAATTCACCCAGAGATTACCCCATATTGACAAACAGAAGTAGTTGGTGTATGAGTACATATGTAGAAGAGAATAGAAAACTGGAATACATGATGACACCAACTTGTTGAAATGCTATGTAGACATACTTAAGTGGTTTCATTAGTGGATAAACTCAAATGAGTTAAGAGAATGGGAATGTTAATGAACTGTACAAGTAATTTAAAAGTCTCATGGCCCTTTATCCATGTTCAACAATGTTGCTAGAACATGGGCAACGAATGTCGCTGCAACAACTGGAGGGGGAAAAAAATGAACTCCAATAATACTTGCATTCCATAAACAAAAATTAATTCAAAGCAGGTCATAGACTTAAGCCTAAAACCCAATACTGTAGACATACTAGAAGAAAACATATGACAGTATCTTCATGACCTTGGGATGCAAAGATTTCTTGGACAGAAGACAAAAGTACTAACTACTTAATAAAATGGGCAAAAACACTTGAACAGATGTGCCATGAAATGACATACATCAATGGCTAACAAACACATGGTAAGGTGCTCAACATCATTTATCATTAAGGAAATAGACATTAAAACCACAGTTGATATAACACAACACACCCCCTAGAATGATGAAAATAAAAAAGACTAACAAACCCAAGAAGCCAGACACAAAAGGCTATACTCATTATATGATTCCATTTATATTAAATCCAAAAACAGACAAATTAATCTATGGTGACAGAAATGGCTGAAGGTAGTGGGGAGGCGGTGACTGGAAAAGAGAACTTTCGAAAGAATGAAAATGTGTTAATTCTTGTTTGGTGGTTATATGGGTGTACGGAAATGTCAAAATTCTGTGAACTTAGCAGCTAAAATAGGTGCATTTTTGTGTTACTTTTACATAAACAAATATATATATTTACGTACATCATATAAAAATATGCAGTCTGAGTATTAAATTTAATTAACTAAGTCTTTTTTCTACAATAAATAATTTAACAAACATACATGTAATGAGTTTCTAGTATGTGCTAAGTGCATTTAAATTATTTGTTTTTGCGCTAAAAATGAAGATGCCTTGTTCTTTTCGACTCATAGCGACCCTACGTACAACAGAACAAAACCCTGTCCCCAGTCCCATGCATCCTCACAGTCATTATGCTTGAGCTCATTGTTGCAGCCACTGTGTCAGTCCATCTCATTAAGGATCTCCCTCTCTTCCACTGACCTTCTACTTTACCAAGCACGATGTCCTTTTCCAGTGAGTGGTCCCTCCTGCTAGCATGTCCAAAATACATGACATGGAGTCTCACCATCCTCGCTTCTAAAGAGCACTCTGGCTGTACTTCTTCCAAGACAGATGTGTTTGTTCTCTTGGCAATTCATGGTATATTCAATTCTTCACAAACACCGTAATTCAAAGGCAACAATTTTTCTCTGACCTTCCTCATTGTCCAGCTTTCACATGCATATGAGGTGATTGGGACAGGCATGACTTAGTCTCAAAATGACATCTTTGGTTTTTAACACTTTAAAGAGGTCTTTTGCTGCAGATCTGCCCAATGCAATATGCCCTTTGATGTCTTAAATTGACTTAGATGTTGCAGCAGAATACTACGATTAAATTTCCTTCCTGAGGAATGATAACTTGTCAATTCTTGGATGATAACATAACTCAGTACCTCAGTACCATATCAGGATACAATCAGGATATTCCATATCTTTTTTTAAATATGCCATTAACTGCATAAATTTAAAAATACCATTACATTATTTTGAAAATTATTTGTTTGCTATCAGTAACTTTCCATGTACATGCTTACACATTTTAGAGCACATTTCTAAAGTCTGACAGTTAACCAAGGCCTGAGAAAGATCTTTACGATAGTGGGCACTAATACCAGATTTGGTCACACTTGATATTATGCTATAGTTGGATGACCAGAACTGTCCTTGGCTTCTCTGCCTACATGGTATTTGTGAAATACTTTGGTTTCTCCAGGCTAGAACATTTCCAATAAAACAGTGTTAATCATTTACAAAACAACCACTAAATTTCAAAATATTTTTTGGGAGAGAATGCTTCCTGTCTCCTGCCTAGATTGTTATGCCTGAGTCATTACATTATCTGGTCAAGAAATTCCATCTGATGATAGCAAATTCTTAATATTGGTGTCACAGATCTTTCAAAAGTATGTGTTGTTATAAACGCATGTGCTTCTTCCTGATTTCTAAATTGCTATTTATATAACAACTACAAGTTCCACGCAGAAGGAACTATACACAACGTACTGGCGGTATGCAAAACACTGCCCAGAACGAATTCCCAGTTTTTCCAAATTCCTCAGTTCTTCTAAATTCAATTAAAGGGACAAAAAATTCTTTTTCACTTAAAATTCTGAGTCATTTCTCATCATAAATAGTAACGACCTAAAATTACTATGTGTGCATCTAGGATTATAATAAATGCCATGTGTCAAAGGGGGTATTACTGGAGTAATTTTCAATATCTATATAATTAGTTCACATAATGTATTTAATGGTCTGTTACCTGTTTAGCTGGCAAGTTACTACACCTACTAACCTCATAATTTTAAATTACAAAATTATATTTCAACCTACTGTTTTTATTTTGACTGGACCTAAAATGTATTAATCGCGGCACATAACGTCAATAAATGAGGCATTATTTCTCCAAGGTGTGTAAAATACATACAAAGTGATGTCAAGTGCATTAAATTTTCCTCCCAAACAGGGAAACAGTTAAAGTTGTGTTAACTATAAAATCAGGATTGTACTAATTTTAATAAAAGGGAAAGATTTACCTTATTATTTTTTTAACTGCAGGCATGCAGTCACGTGAATGGTAACCCAATGCCAACTGTATAAAATATGAACTATTCAAATATTTTACAGCTGGTTTTAGTCAGCTTCCTTTGTTTAACATTAAAAGTTAACTTCCAGAAGACACATACAAGCAACACATCCTACAGGTAATGATTACCAGATGGAGATGTTCTTCCTGTTACCGTGTCTGATACCATAAAAAAAACACGCTGTGAGAGGGGGAAAACAACCTAGGCAGAAGTTCTGATGCTTTCTGTGGTACAGGCAATTCCCAGCTTACACTGGCTGGCAAAGTAAAAGAGTTTTTAGCACCAAAACGCTTTTGTAGTTTTAAAATAAAGTGATGTAAGGTTTTTTTCAGCATACACAAACGTTTTTAAAAAAGCAAATCGACACTTTTTGTTATTAGCTCCTTTTTCCTGTCAAAATGATTGAATCGCAGTCTACTGAGTAACAGTAATGGTTTCTTACTCACAATCGGCTCAGTATAAAAGATTTGCTTCCTCTCCATTACACATGGAACCTTCCTCTTCATCTCTTAACCATCTGACGTATAGTCAAGCCCTACCCCCCTCAGAGGCCACCTGCCCAGTCTCCTAGAAGGGCCTCCTGAGAACAGTCTCCCTGCCCTAAATTACTCCATGTACTGAGATTAAATTCTTTTCTAAAAACTAAGCTCAAAACTTTTGATGGCTCTTGATTCCTATTCAATGTGGCCTAGTAGCTTTTTTATCGAACTTTTTTTCCTTTCATATATGCTATAGTACCCTTAAGGAGCCCTGGTGGCACAACATTTAAGTGCCCAGTTGCTAACCGAAAGGTCGGCGGATTGAATCCACCAGCCGCTCTGTGGGAGAAAGATGTGGCCATCTGCTTCCATAAAGATTACAGCCTTGGAAATCCTATGGAGTCCTATCAGGGTCACTGAGTCAGAATCACCTGGACAGCACACTACAACAACAACAACACATCACTCTGAAGGAGTCCTTGGGCAGCAGAAATAGTTAAATGGTCAACTACTAGCCAAAGGGTCGGCCTTTTGAACCCACCCGGGGGCGCCTAGAAGACAGGCCTGGCAATGTGTCTGAAGGGTCACAGCTTTGAAAACCCCACAGAGCAGTTCTGCTTTGTGCACATGGGTTGTCATGAGCTGGAATCAGCTCAATGGCCTCTAACAACATAAAAAAAAAAAAAAATTTTTTTTAGAGCAGTTCTGCTTTGTGCATATGGGTTGTCATGAGCTGGAATCAGCTCAGTGGCCTCTAACAACATAAAAAAAAAAACAACATAGTCCCCTCAAAATGAACTACTGATACTTTTCTCGAACTGTTTGCTTATCTGTAACTTTCATTGTCTCAAACTGCTTTCGAATCTCCATGTCACTTCCAAGCTCAGCAAAAAAAATTGTTTCCTCCACGAAGCTTTCCAAAGGATGTAATTTCTCCCTCTCTGAACCACTGTTACACCACATACAACATCACATCCTTACTAGAAGTATATTCATTTCTGAGCACACTTATTCACCACTGGGCCATAACCTCTCCAGCCTCTACAGTACCTAGAGAAGGTTTCTGCTTAGAGTGAGCGCTTAAGAAATGTTCATAGCATAGAATAAATGAATAAACACCCCGTATTTCTGCAGGGCCAAGTGCTATGGTGGTATGGTAAATGCTAAAAATGGTTTTCATTAGGTAATCAAATTTTTTTTTTAATCAAATGTCACATTATCAGTAAAACAAAATAATAATAATAATAAACACAAAAATAAAGATTAAAATGACAAATATCCCATGCCTCAACTTTTCTTTTTGCCTAAAATTTAATAAAATTCTTTGAATGTACATTTTGAAAAAAAAAGAATAAATAAAACACTGGAAAATGAAGAACTGATTTAGTGGGCCAAAACTTTAAGGAACCCCTACCAAAAAAAAAAAAACCAAACCCAGGGCCGTCGAGTCGATTCTGACTCATAGCGACCCTATAGGACAGAGTAGAATTGCCCCATAGAGTTTCCAAGGAGCGCCTGACGGATTTGAACTGCCGACCCTTTGGTTGGCAGCTGTAGCACTTAACCACTACGCCACCAGGGTTTCCAAGGAATTCCTAAAAGATAGAAATTAAACAGAATCAGGTGGGGGAGGATTGGTTGAGATAAATGTTTCACCCCTACCTTGACGAATATATCTTCCTAACAACCTGGACTGAGAGGTTCAAATTTAGGGTTCTCTGACTTCACAGTCTCATGCTGGAAAGTTGCAGCAGCCTGCAGTCCATCCTCCACAGACCAGACTTACAAAAGAGAATTCCCAGATAGTTAAGAGGAATTCTTAGGAGACTACACACTCAAAAGATGGTACAAATGATTAACCTACTTGGCTGCTAACCAAAAGATTGGAGGTTCAAGTCCACCTAGTGGTACCTCAGAAGAAAGGCCTGGTGATCACCTTCTGAAAAATCAGCCATTGAAAAACCTACAGAGTACAGTCCTACTCTGACACACACGGGGTCGCCATGAGTTGGAGTCGACTTGACAGCAGCTGCTTACACACTCAAAGAGGACAGCATAAGAGAGACTCCTGGGGCAATCATCTGGGCAATTAATGGAGGAACAGCAGTGACTTACAAAGAACAAAAAATCAGGATTTTCATTAGCAGAATAAGATGGCGCTCATGGAGGGCGCATTCCATGGAGCCAGGGGGACTTGTCTGCTCAGATCCTGCATCCCATGCCCAGGACCTAAGAATTTCCTCCTCAGTCTCAAGCCCTCCTTACAACAGTCTGAGTGGCCTCTTCGCAACATACATCTTCTGAACGTCAGACTCTACCACCAGTATGTGCACCCCAGAGTCTGAGCATGGATATGAGGGCTGAGGGATCCACACACATGTGTGAGAGACCATTCACCAAGGAACTAGGGTTGGGAAGAGAAGGATGTGCTGCAGGCTGCCACAACTTTCCAACATGAAACCCTGTGATGGCAGAGAACTCTAAACTTGAACCTAGCAGTCAGGTTGTTACAAAGGTGTATTTGTCATGGAAGGGAGTGAACCATGTTTTACATAACATTTTTTTAGGTAGACTTATAACTATTAAATACCTAGACACGTAGTATATGATGACTGACAGACTCATTTTCAAAGACACTATTTTGTTCTTCCATGGAATGAAAGAACAATATTTACAATATGCAAAATATAAGCATATATTCCCCAAACTACCCTATCTGAGGAAAACACTTGGGAATGGATTCTAACCAATAAGTCAGAACAGAGAGATCACTGAATTGGGGCAGAAGAAGAAGAAACAAGGGTGAAAAATGAACTTGCTACAGCTGATTAAATCTAATTAGACACTGATGGAGAGACCAGGTTTGTAAAGATTCCTGAAATAGAACAAACATATTGCCAGTAATCATCCGGAACTAAAAATACTTAACTATCTCAGTCAAATGTTGGAATTCAGGGAACTAGAAGGGAAGAAAAACGTTCCAAATGTTACATGGGGCAAGGTGGAACAAATAAAAGCAATCTTAAAGTCTCATTTTATGGCGAGTAGTAGGAAGTAACAGAGAAATAAAGTATATTGATGGGAGCAATCGTTGGTATTTTGTTTTTACATAATGGCAGAAAAAGGTATTTGATAGTAAGCACCAAGAAAGGAAAGGTAACTACTATTGCAATGTAAAAGTATAGGAAAACTCAAAAATTAACAAGTAGAAAATTAGCAGATGAATGGTAACTTGATAAAACTAGCAAATAAAGAAAAAAAGAAAGAGGAAACTACATGTAAGATTAATAATAATTACACAATAAGCTCAAGAAAAAATAAGTTAGAAGCTGAAAGAGCTGAATTCTCCCATTAAAAGACAGACTGACAAATTTGGGTTAAAAAAATAAATGTATGTGTTATTTAAAAGAATATTCTTAAAACAGATGAAAAAAAAGACACACCAGGTAAACAAGAATAAAAAGATAGCAGAGTGGCCATATTATCATCAGAAGTATTGTGGTACATAATGATAGATGGAAGTCACAATTTATGAAGCTATAATAGTTATGGAAATCCTGGTGACATGGTCGTTAAGCACTACGGCTGCTAACCCAAAGGTCAGCAGTTTGAATCCACCAGCTGCTCCTTGGAAACTCTGTGGGGAAGTTCTACTATGCCCTATAGGGTCACTTTGAGTTGGAATTGACTCAATAGCAATGGGTATAATAGTTATAAACCTGTATACTAAATAACATAACAGTGAAAAAAAAAATACAATTAGAGTGGAAGACTTCAATTCTCAGAATTGGCCAGATCTATTAGAAAAAAATAAGTAAAAATATAGATGAGTTGAAAGATAAAATTGTGTATTATGTGTCTTTGTATGCATATATATCAAAGAGTCCAGATATTTTGCTTATGTCTATAGAACATTAATAAAATTTAACCACATAAAGGCCATATTCTCCCATATTGTAACAAAATTAGAAATAAAAGATGATTTTAAAAAGCACTCAAATACTTGGCACATTCTCTACGGCTCAAAGAAGAAAGCAAACATCTTACCAAAAATTACATAGATAGCAATGAAAAAAAAAAGGGGGGGAAGAAAGAAAAAGAAACTAAGGGTTCGATTTAAAACTACCCTTAGAAAAAAATTTATAACCACAAATTTGTTTTTGTTGTTGTGTGCCGTTGAGTCAATTCCGACTCACAGCAGCACTATAAGGCGCAGCAGAATTACACTATAGGTATTCCTAGACTATAATCTTTAAGGAAGCAGACTGCCACATCTTTGTCCCGTGGAGTGGCTGGTGGGTTCGAAACACAGACCTTTCATTTAGCAGCCACGTGTTTGACCACTGCACTACCCAGGGCTCCTTAACCATAAATTTAGTCATTGTAAAAGATGAAACATAAATGAACTTAGTCCTAACCTTAAGAAATAAGGGAACAAAGAACAATAAAATAAGTCAAAATAAACCAGGAATGACTAAAGCAGAGTTTCAAATCGAACAGTAATCGCTGATGTAAATGAGGGCAGCATATGGGTTGCATAGCAACCAAATCTGTTGCCTGTTGGATTTTGACCCAAGTAGGAAACAAACAGTAGTGCCCTGCTTAAAGATGGCAGAGAACTGTGCTACTTCGAAAGTGTTGCTCCCATTCAAAGTGGCACAGTCAGCCACCATCTTTGAGTGGGACACCGCTGTTTGTTTCCTACTCAGATCAAAATCTGAAGGGCAACAGATTTGGTTGTTATGCACCACGTATGCTGCCCTTGTTTATGTTGGCAATTACTGAACCATTCCTAACTGGTTCAAAGCCCCGGACTAAAGGTAAAAGAAAAAATAATGAAAGCAAATAGAATCTAATAAATAAATGTAAGTGTTGGTTCTTTTGTAAGACTACTGTAGTTGATTAACTCCCTTGAAGACTAATTAAGAAATAAAAGAAGGAAAAGAAACAGACAGAAAATAAGGAATGACCATTCCACAGGTATGGAAGAAAGGAAAATAATTATTTCTTTGAACTTTCACAAACGAAACACAAAAAAACAAATCAATCAGCATAAATTTTCTGATAAATCCCTCACTTGAGAGAACTCAGAAACAAGCAGATTTTGATAGAATGGTATCCTCAGCTATCAAAACTCCTTGTCTAACCTTTCATTATCTGAACTAAGAAACTGAACAGATCTGGATAACAAGGGATACTCTTGTACTAAATGCAATTTTATGGTTATTATATCAGTCAGAATAGGAGCCCTAGTGGCAGAGTGGTTAAGATCTTAGCTGGTTAAGATCTTAGTGGTTAAGATCAAATCCACCACTTGGAACTCCTTGGAAACCCTATGGAGCAGTTCTACTCTGTCCAATAGGTTCACTATAAGTCAGAATTGACTCAATAGCAATGGGTTTGGTTTTTGTATCAGTCAGAATTAGGTACAACTGCACATCACAGAACAGCCCAAAATAACAGCATTTTAAACAAAATGAAAGCTTCTTTCATGCAACAAATAAATTCCAAAGTAGTGCTGTGTTGCTATAACAGCTCTACAGAGTCAACAATGACCTAGTACATGGCTTTCACCCTCAAGTCATCTCTTAATAGAGTGGCTGCTGGAGCTCCAACCATCACATCTGAGTTCCACACCAAAAGAAGAAGAAAAGACAGATCCTTCTAAACTGTCTTAACAGAAATCTCAAAGGACTTTTCACACAGTAATAAATGACTGCAAGGGAGGCTGGAAAATGCAGTCTTTTGTTTTAGGGCAAGATTGCACCAAAAAAAACATGAGTTCTGTTGCTAGGGAAGAAAAAGAGAGTAGATAATCAACTAGTAATCACTGCTACTGCACTAAAGTTGGAAACCTAAGGAAAAAGAAAAATTTCCTAGCAAAACATAAATTGTAAAATTTAACCACAGAGGAAGTAAAAATCAGGACTAGGCCAATTATCTTAGAAGAGCCTGGAAACTTTAATAAAGATCAACCATTTTAAAAGGCCCTAGTACCAAAAGCTTTGACAGATTATTTCAATCTAATCTTTAAAGAACTGATAATTCCAATTTTAATGAAACTATTCCAGACTCAAGGAAACAATGAAATGTTACCTAGCTTATCTTATGCAACCAGGATAATCTTAAAAATTAGCAACAGATAAAGATAGTAACTAGGGACAATTACAAAAATATTAAATAAAATATTAACAAATAGAAGCCAGCACTACATCAAAAGAATTATATACCAGGATCAAATAAGGTTAGTTCCAGGAATGCAAAATACTTCCATATCAAAAAGCTATCAATCTGAAACACAAAAAACATTAAAGGGAACAAAGGGTCATATCCATAGATAATAAAATAGAATTTGATAAAATGAGTCCTTCCTAATAAAATCTCTAAGCACAATCAAAATAAAAGCAAACTACTCAAATACAATAAAAACTGATTAAAAAAAAAATTACAGCAAACATTATCCTAAATAAAGAGATGGTAAAGCCATTTATTTCCAAATAAACCATAATATGACAAATGGAAAACAAAAATACAAATAACCTAATATAAAAATGGATGAGGGACATAAATAGGCTATTCACAGAACAACAAATTCAAGTGGCTGAAGATAGTTGAAAAACTCTTGTGCCTCACTAGCAAATAAAAACTGTCAGAATATTTCTGAAGAGCTATCTAGTAATATTTTTATTAACATATACACTTTGATCAGCAATTCTGCTCAAAGGAATCTGGCAGAAGAGGATATGTGTTACAAGGATAACTACTGCAGCATTATCTGTTTGAAGAAACAAAGAACTGAAATAGAAGTGAATGTCCATCAATAACAGAATAGTTGAATAAATTGTGGTACCTACCCTGGAATATTACAAAGCAATTAAAAAGAATGAAGGATTAACATAATATTAAATATGAAAAGTAAGAAATAGAGAAATACATGTAATTTAAGTGATATGATCCCGATTCTGTAAAACAATAACAAAAAGATCACTATGTAGTTGTAAATTTTACTACATATTTATGGGGAAGGATATGAAAAGCTACATACCAGGTAATTAACAGTAGTTACTTATTAGGACTAGGAAGAGAGGCCTGGCAATCTTATTCCAAGAATCAGCTAATGAAAACCCTACGGATCACAACAGTCTGATCCACAACCAATCATGGGTATGGTGCAGGAATGGGCAGTGTTTCATTTGGTTTGTATGGGATTACCATGAATTGGGGCCAACTCAATGGCAGCTAACAGCAACTTGACAGGAAGAGGTGGAGAAGGGGAGAGAATAAGATAAAACAACAACAAAAAAAATTGGCCAAAACCGTACATATGATATAATCCTATTTATTTAAAATTATAAATTTTTTTAAATAATCTTTATTGAGCTTTAAGTGAACGTTTACAAATCAAGTCGGTCTGTCACATATAAGCTTATATACACCTTACTCCATACTCCCACTTATTCTCCCCCTAATGAGTCAGTAAAACTATAAACTTATTTTTTTGTTTTTTTATTTTATTTTATTTTTTTTGTGTTCTATCATAATTTTTTTTTTTTATTAACTTTTATTAAGCTTCAAGTGAACGTTTACAAATCCAATCAGTCTGTCACATATAAGTTTACATACATCTCACTCCCTACTCCCACTTGCTTTCCCCTTCTTGAGTCAGCCCTTTCAGTCTCTCCTTTCGTGACAATTTTGCCGGCTTCTCTCTCTCTCTATCCTCCCATCCCCCCTCCAGACAAGAGTTGCCAACACACTCTCAAGTGTCCACCTGATACAATTAGCTCACTCTTCATCAGCATCTCTCTCCCACCCGCTGACCAGTCCCTTTCATGTCTGATGAGTTGTCTTCAGGGATGGTTCCTGTCCTGTGCCGACAGAAGGTCTGGGGACCATGGCCGCCGGGATTCCTCTAGTCTCAGTCAGACCATTAAGTATGGTCTTTTTATGAGAATTTGGGGTCTGCATCCCACTGATCTCCTGCTCCCTCAGGAGTTCTCTGTTGTACCCCCTGTCAGGGCAGTCATCGATTGTGGCCGGGCACCAACTAGTTCTTCTGGTCTCAGGATGATGTAGGTCTCTGGTTCATGTGGCCCTTTCTGTCTCTTGGGTTCTTAGTTGTCGTGTGGCCTTGGTGTTCTTCATTTTCCTTTGCTCCAGGTGGGTTGAGACCAATTGATGCATCTTAGATGGCCGCTTGTTAGCATTTAAGACCCCAGACGCCACATTTCAAAGTGGGATGCAGAATGATTTCATAATAGAATTATTTTGCCAATTGACTTAGAAGTCCCCTCAAACCATGTTCCCCAGACCCCCGCCCTTGCTCCGCTGACCTTTGAAGCGTTCATTTTATCCCAGAAACTTCTTTGCTTTTGGTCCAGTCCAATTGAGCTGACCTTCCATGTATTGAGTATTGTCCTTCCCTTCACCTAAAGCAATTCTTGTCTACTGATTAATCAATAAAAAACCCTCTCCCACCCTCCCTCCCTCCCCCCCTCGTAACCACAAAAGTATGTGCTCTTCTCAGGTTTACTATTACTCAAGATCTTATAATAGTGGTCTTATACAATATTTGTCCTTTTGCCTCTGACTCATTTCGCTCAGCATAATGCCTTCCAGGTTCCTCCATGTTATGAAATGTTTCACAGATTCGTCACTGTTCTTTATTGATGCGTAGTATTCCATTGTGTGAATATACCACAATTTATTTACCCATTCATCCGTTGACGGACACCTTGGTTGCTTCCAACTTTTTGCTATTGTAAACAGAGCTGCAATAAACATGGGTGTGAATATATCTGTTTGTGTGAAGGCTCTTGTATCTCTAGGGTATATTCCCAGGAGTGGGATTTCTGGGTTGTATGGTAGTTCTATTTCTAACTGTTTAAGATAACGCCAGATAGATTTCCAAAGTGGTTGTACCATTTTACATTCCCACCAGCAGTGTATAAGAGTTCGAATCTCTCTGCAGCCTCTCCAACATTTATTATTTTGTGTTTTTTGGATTAATGCCAGCCTTGCTGGTGTGAGATGGAATCTCATCGTAGTTTTAATTTGCATTTCTCTAATGGCTAATGATCGTGAGCATTTTCTCATGTATCTGTTGGCTGCCTGAATATCTTCTTTAGTGAAATGTGTGTTCATATCCTTTGCCCACTTTTTGATTGGGTTGTTTGTCTTTTTGTGGTTGAAAACTATAAATTTTTAATAACTTATGAATTTTTATGTGTGTACACGCAGATAAAGAAATGTGCGAAAGGGTGGTCATCAAAACGTTGATAATGATTATCTCAGAATGGATCTCAGTTGTAATTCGGGTCATTTTTAATTTCTTCCTTAGTTTTCTGTAGATTACAATGAGCACGTTGAATTCTATAATTGGAAAAGAAAACCTGTTTTCATTGTGTCAGGGGAGTTTAGAAGATGGAGAAATCATTGTGGAACAGTCTCAGGGAAAAAGAAAAAGAAATTACTGAACATTTAAGTTCAAAACGTGATAAGCTAATATAAACTGAATAAATTTTGAAATGTTTTTATTTTAGGTGTTCAATATGATGACTGTTTTTCCATGATGTTCCCTGTTTGGGAGGGCTGATAAATCTTCGCCCATGCACTTGTCCGGGTTTATGCAGACAAATACCACATACCAACTAGCCAGAGGGCCGATCATTGGGAAACTTGCCCTCTTTCACTCACAAGCTACAACATGGGTAAACTTTGTTTCCCTGATGAAATGCAAGAGGCATGGATTTTAGCAACTAAACACACAGGTTGATGTTTAACCTTTTATATATTAAGAAATCACAATAAACTCACAACAATTGCAGGATTGTTGAAGAAAGGCTTCAGGGGTGTCCAACGTGAATAGATGAGTTAACACAGTAGCGGCTACGGCTCCCAACCAAATGATTTTTCCACGCTTATTTCAGCTTCTTTATAGATGTAGAGTGAAATGAGAATAAATAATGGCCCTCCATAGTAAATATGGTAAAAAAATCTGGTTCTGCCACTGATGCAGAAATCTGCCTTGACGAAAAGGGAAGAATGAAAAGAAATGATAGGAAAAATATGCCCCTCAAGCGTCTGGGGTCTTAAATGCTAACAAGCGGCCATCTAAGATGCATCAATTGGTCTCAACCCACCTGGAGCAAAGGAAAATGAAGAACACCAAGGTCACACGACAACTAAGAGCCCAAGAGACAGAAAGGGCCACATGAACCAGAGACCTACATCATTCTGAGACCAGAAGAACTAGTTGGTGCCCGGCCACAATCGATGACTGCCCTGACAGGGACCACAGCAGAGGACCCCTGAGGGAGCAGGAGATCAGTGGGATACAGACCCCAAATTCTCATAAAAAGACCAAACTTAATGGTCTGACTGAGACTAGAGGAATCCCGGCGGCCATGCTCCCCAGATCTTCAGTTGACACAGGACAGGAACCATCCCTGAAGACAACTCATCAGACATGAAAGGGACTGATCAGCGGGTGGGAGAGAGACGCTGATGAAGAGTGAGCTAATTATATCAGGTGGGCACTTGAGAGTGTGTTGGCAACTCTTGTCTGGAGGGGGGATGGGAGGATAGAGAGAGAGGGAAGCTGGCAAAATTGTCACGAAAGGAGAGACTGAAAGGGCTGACTCAATAGGGGAAGAGGAAGTGGGAGTATGGAGAAAGATGTATGTAAACTTATATGTGACAGACTGATTGGATTTGTAAACGTTCACTTGAAGCTTAATAAAAGTTAATAAAAAAAAAATATGCCCCTCAAACAGCACAGAATTTCAAATACCAGTGGGCACCCTGGTCACTGCTCGAAGTACATTAAGAGCCAAAAGGACTGAAGGAAAAAAATTAATAAAGATGCATATGGAACAAGGAGAAGGAAATACCAAAGCTAGACTGGCAAGTGGAACTAGGCCACCATCAACACTTGTCATTTCTCCAGTGGTACAAGCACCTGAGGAAGAATGGAGCTCCTAAGGAAGGTGCTGAAGTTTTACAGCAAAACACTGTTTTGGTAAAAGAAATGCTTTAAAAAATGTCTTATGCTAAGGAGCATTATACCTGTCAGCTGGTATTCAGAAAATGACAAACTAAAATATATTACTGAAGCACACATGCATGTTTTACTTATTAAACACTCTAAGAACGTTAAAAAAAAAAAAAAACTACCAAGAAAATCTTTTTGCAAACTCAAAAAAAAGTGAATTAAGCAAATACTATTCACATATTCTTAAATATGTATTGTAATAAGTAAAACAGTATCAGTGTTATTTAAACATAACCCATGTAATCAAGAAAATAAAACTTTAACCTTAGAAAATAATGTTTAAATAGATTTTAGGCTATGTTAAGGACAATGAAATTAGTTAATTTACAATGTTTAATTAAGTAGGACCAGAATACAGGATTCATGAGTAATTATTACCAAAAAAGGATCAACAACGATCTAATTTAAATCCTGATTCACTGATGGATTGACTTATTGATTCATTCATTCACTCATCATTTAATCAGCACTTGAGCGACCAGCACTACTGAACTAAGTGCTAAGAAACTTTTATAGTGTGGAGGAGGGGGTTAGACACATGCACAGAAAATAATTGTATTATGAATTTACACATGTTGAAAGAATTAAAAGAAAGTAGAAAAATTAATTACATTCCTTGATGTTCTGCCACAGAATCACTCACATAGACTGAACACCTCAACCTGCAAAAGCTTTTCAGATATACTGTATTTAATATCCTTATGGAATAAAATAATGTCTATGAGAGGACCTCAATTGTTGTTAGGTGCCTTCGAGTAGGTTCTGACTCATACTGACCCCGTGCCATCCTCACAATTGTTGCATGCTTGAACCCACTGTTGTAGGCATTGTGTCAATCCATCTCATTGAGGGTCTTCCTCTTTTTCACTGACCTTCTCCAGGGACTGGTCCCTCCTGAAAACATATCCAAAGTATGTGAGAAGAAGTCTCGCCATCCTCACTTCCAATGAGCATGCTGGCTGTACTTCTTCCAAGACAGATCTGTTCATTCTTCTGGTATGGCAGTCCATGGTATATTCAATATTCTTTACCAATACCATAATTCAAAGGCATCAACTCTTCTAGGATCATCCTTATTCATTGTCCAGCTTTTGCAAGCATATGAGGTAACTGAAAATACAACAGCTTTGGTCAGGCACACCTTCGGTCTCAAAGTGACAAACTTCCTTTTCAACAGTTTAAAGAGGTCCTTTGCAGCATATTTGCCCAGTGCAGTATGTCATTTGATTTCCTGATTGCTGCTTCCATGGGTATTGATTACGGATCCAAGTAAAATTAAATCCTTGAGAACTTCAATATTTATTCCATTTATCATGATGCTGCTTATTGGTCGAGTGGGGAGGACTTTTGTTTTCTTTATGCTAAGGTGTAACAAGCCCTGGTGGCACAGTGATTGAAGTGATCAACTGCTAACTGAAAGGTCAGGTGTTCGAAATACCAGCAGCTCCGTCAGAGAAAGACGTGGCAGTATGCTTCCACAGATACTTATTTAAAGCCTTGGAAATCCTATGGGGTCACTATGAGTTGGAATCTACTCAACGGCAGTGGGGTTCTTTTTTTTTTTAACGTTGAGGTGTAATCCATACTGAAGGCTGTAGTCTTTGATCTTCATCAGTAAGTGCCTCAAGTCCTTTTCACTTTCAGCAAGAAAGGTTGTGTCATCTGCATATTGCAGGTTGTTAATGAGTCTTCTTCCATCCTGATGCTATGTTCTTCTCGACATAGTCCAGCTTCTCGGATTATTTCCTCAACATACAGATTGAATAAGTACGGTGATAGAATTCAACCCTGACACACATCTTTCCTCACTTTAAAGCACACAGTATCTCCTTGTTCTGTTTCAATGGCTGCCTCTTGGTCTATGTACAGGTTCCTCTTGAGCACAATTAAGTGTTCTGCAATTCCCATTCTTCTCAGGACTACCTGTAACTTGTTATGATTCACACAGTTGAATGCCTTTGGATAGGCAATAAAACACAGCATCTTTTGGGATTTCAATACACACTTGAAATAGTAAATAAAACTTATCTGAAAGAAACAAAAGCACACAAAAAGGCTTAAGTGATGCCAGTGTGTCAACATAATTTTGTACTTGAGTTCTTCACAAAAATGAAAAGTCCAGTGTGTTCCTCCAACAGCCCTTGTACTGGGAATAGGAAGATCAAGAGGGGAATAGAGAAGGGAACCATAAGCAGAGGTCAATGATATCAGAGTCACCTCCAAAATAATGTCTCATCTCTGTCCTCCCTCTCAATTGCTGTTCTGTCTGTTCTGTCACCAACAGAAGAATGACAGAGCCAGAGGGAGGACTTGCCCTATAGACATCAAATAACACTGTTACAATGCTGCACATATGACAAATGTACAGTTACTGAGGGAATGTCTAGAAATTAATAGGAATTTTTCAAGTGAAAAAACTGGCAAATTCACAAGGTGGGGAATGGGAGATATGATGAACTAGCCAATAATGGATTTGGGACAAATGACCCTATCTCACACCATCCAATAAATAAATAAAAAAATAAGGGGAGACACACGTGGTTTAAAGATGTTAAATTAAGTATATAAAGTGCTAAAAATACTACAGGAAAAGAAAGGAGAGCATTTTTAATATTATTCGATCAAGTACAGCCTTTCTAAATAAAACATGAAATACAGAAGCAAGAATGGGAAAGCCTGGCAAATCTAACTACATAACTTTTGATGAAATCTACAGCAGCTCTGTCTTCAGTTTTGTTGTGAAGCCCTTCTTATTCCCACTCATTGCTATCTTTTATTTCCTGAGTCTAAATTTGTTTCCTGTTTAATTATCATCAAGCTCCCACATAGGCCTTTTCCTTCTTACAGCATTACTGTCTGTTAAATTAGTTCTAAATACCCAGCAAAAACAAGAAATTTCAGGTGAAAAGACTGATTTGGATTTTGGGAAGCTTGGACTTCAAGCCAAATAAAGTAGAATTTTACCCTGATTGTGCTAGTTTGATCATCTGGAGGCCAACCTATTTTCAAAGCTGTGGATAATCTCTATCTACACTTCCTACTGGCATTTTAATTTGCTAGCACCTAACCTGTCATTTTAACCCCATGGGGCAGTTCTATTCTGCCCTATATGGTTGCTTTGAGTCGGAAACAACTTCACAACAGGTTTGGTTTTAGTCAACTTGTCATTTTATGCATTATCTTATTCTCATTCTTCTGTTTACCTTCAGCAGGTAATAAATTTGAAATTTTAACTTGCTATTACTACCACTCCTCTAGGGATAAGTGTATTTGAAGGCAAATCTGGTCTTTACCCAAAAAAAGATCAAATTATTGACGATGGCTGGATGAAGTCACAGACCAGAGGTGCAGAACTAAATAGCTTTTAAGATTTTCTGGGGTCAGTACTTACTGCTATGCTTTCATAATTTGGTTTTCAGAAAAGCAGAAAATATCAGACATATTCATATTGACATAGATGTCTACAACTGCACTCCAAAAGTGAGTACAAATGAGTTCTGACCTGCCTGTCATTTTGAATTAGTCCTATTTCTGAAGAACAAGAATGGGTATTAAATGGATATAAAATAAACTGAGCAGCTACTTGTTAAAAATATTTTTAGAAATAAAACTACATTGATATTAAAGAAAGAGAAAAGCATGTATTGAATAGTTTATTTTACACATGGCAGAGATGGCGAAGTAGATATTAAAAGATATTAGGTTCTGCCAATTTTGGATTTTTTTTTTCCTTTTACATTTCAACCAAGATTGTATAAAAGGTAAATCTACTTTGATAAAAATTTTAAATGCAACTAGAGGTCATTAAGGAAAAAAAAGCTATCATTATCTCTAGGGCCAGAAATGGATGTGCTTCACTTATCTGAGCTAAAGAGAAAAATAACCAGAGTCACAGAATACTACAGGCAGGAGGGATCTACCGTCTTGTTAAATATAACGTTCAGGGAGTTACTTACAACGTGTTTCTAAGGGGCAGAGCCCCCTTGCTTTGCAATAGCAAGACTAGGTCCTTTAAGCTTGGTAGCAGAAAGTCTCTAATTGAAGAGGGTCAACAGAGACCTCAAGAACTATAACACTGGATCTCTGAAATCCATTCTTCTTTGTTAACTCTGAAGGAGTTAGATATGGCTTTATTAAAAAAAAGAAAACAAATACCATCAAATGTTCTGCATATGATCAAATGTGATTTTTGAAAGACATGGATGTTTCTCTTTCATTCATTCTCATACTAGATATAACATGTTCCTTCCCTACAAAGGATTATCAATTATACAAATGACTATGAATTCTATTTCGATAGTTGTTACTTTGATAAATGAGAGATAGGGTCTGGGTGTAAAGCAGATGGTAACATTTCTAACTGCCGCTGAGTCAAGATTTTCAATATGCATAGGATTATAAAAAAGGTATAATTTTTATTTTACATGTGCATTTGTAAATTTTTAATTATAGTGATTCATCTGTTGAACAGCAGAATTAGATTCTTAAAATGGCCCACATCTCAAGCTCTCCTACACACCATATTGGGCACTGCAACTTAAGTCACATGCTCTTCAAGGTTTATTTAATCAAATTCAAAGTTAAATTAATTTAAACAAAATCCTTAATACAATATTCTACAGCACCTTATTCAGTAAAAACTACACTTACATAAAGAATCTATATATCAAATACCTTTCTTGTGTGTGTGTACTTTAAGGGAAAATTTACAGAGCAAATTAGTTTCCCATGGAACAATTAACACACAAATTGTTTTGTGAATTGGTTGCCAACCGCACGATGTGTTAACAATCTCCCCCCCTTCTCCACCCCGGGTTCCCTGTTTCTATTCATCATTTTCCTGTTCCTTCCTGCTTTCTTGTCTTTGCTTTTGGGCTGATGTGCCCATTTAGTCTCACATACATGATGGGACAACTAAGCATATTTCTCACATGTGTTATTGTTTGCCCTATAGACCTGTGTAATCTTTGGCTGAAGTGTGAACCTCAGGAGTGACTTCAGTACTGAGTTAAAAAGGTGTCTGGGGGCTGTACTCTTGGGGTTTCTCACTCTCTGTCAGACCAGCAAGTCTGATCTTTTTTTGTGTGTGTGAATTTGAATTTTGTTCTTTATTCTTCTCCCACTCTGTCTGGGATCCTCTATTGTGATCCCTGTCACAGCAGTCGGTGGTGGTAAGCAGGCATTATCTAGTTGCTCTGGACTCAGTCTGGTGTAGGTTGTGGTAGCTGTGGTCCATTAGTCCCTTGGGCTAATCTTTCCCTTGTGTCTTCGGTTTTCTTCATTCTCATTTGCTCCAGCCAGGATGGGAATAGTAGATGTATCTGAGATGGCCACTTGCAGCCTTTTCAGACCCCAGACGCCACCTGCCCCAGTTGTAGGATATTTTCTTTATAAACTATGTTATGCCAATTGAGCCCGACATACTCTGAGACCATGGTCCCCAGCCCTCAGCCCAGTAACTTGGTCCCTTAAGGAGTTTGGATGTGTCTGTGAAGCTTCTATGACTTTGCCGTGGTCAAGTTGTACTGACCCCCCAGTATTGTGTACTGTCTCACCCTTCACCAAAGTTATCACTTATCTGTTGTCTTAGTCATCTAGTGCTGCTGTAACAGAAATACCACAAGTGGATGGCTTTAACAAAGAGAAATCTTCTTCTCACAGTCTAGTAGGCTAGAAGTCCAAATTCAGGGTATCTGCTCCAGAGGAAGGCTTTCTCTCTCTGCTGGCTCTGGAGGAAGATCCTTCTCCTCAATCTTTCCCTGGACTAGGAGCTCCTCCATGCAGGAAACCCAGGTTCAAAGGATACACTCTGCTCCCAGTGCTTCTTTCTTGGTGTTATGAGGTCCTCATTCTCTGCTTGCTTCCCTTTCCTTTTATCTCTTGTAAGATAAGAGGTGATGCAGGCCACACTCCAGGGAAACTTCCTTTATATTGGATCAGGGGTGTGACCTTAGTAAGGGTGTTACAATCCCACCCTAATCCTCTTTAACATAAAATTACAATCACAAAATGGAGGACAACCACAAAATACTGGGAATCATGGCCTAACCAAGTTGACACATATTTTGGGGGGACACAATTCAATCCATGACATCTACTATCTAGTTAGTACTTTTCTCTCCCCACCCCTCCCCTCCCTCGTAACCATCAAAGATTGTTTCTTTCTGTGTGTAAACCTTTTTATGAGTTTTTATAATAGTGGTCTCACATAGTATTTGGTCCTTCTGTGATTGACTTATTTCATTCAGCGTAATGCCCTCCAGATTCATCCATGTTGTAAGATGTTCCACAGATTCATCACTGTTCTTTAACACTGCATAGCATTCCATTGTATGTATGTACCATAGTTTCTTTATCCATTCATCTGTTGATGGGCACTTAGGTTACTTCCATCTTTTTGCTATTGTAAATAATGTTACAATGAATGTGTGTGTCCACATGTCTATTCATGTAACAGCTCTTATTTCTCTCGGATATGTTCCTAGAAGTGGGATTGCTATATCGTATGGTATTTCTCTTTCTAGCTTTTTAAGGAAGTGCCATATCATTTTCCAAAATGGCTGTACCATTTTGCATTCCTACCAGCAGTGCATAGAGTTCCAATTTCCCTGCAACCTCTCCAACCTTTGTTATTTTTTTGATTAGTGCCAGTAATGTCAGGGTAAAATGGTATTATGGGTTGAATTGCATCCCCCAAAAATGTTGTCAACTTGGCTAGGCCATGATTCCAGTATTGTGTGACTATCCACCATTTTGTCCTCTGATGTGATTTTCCAAAGTGTTGTAAATCCTACCTCTAAGACATTAATGAAGCTGCATTGGAGGCAGTTATGTTAATGAGGCAGGACTCAATCTACAAGATTAGATTGTATCTTGAGTCAATCTCTTCTGAGATATAAAATAGAAAAGCGAGCAGAGAAAAATGAAGACCTCATACCACCAAGAATGCAGCCCCAGGAGCAGTGAGTCCTTTGGACCCAGGGTTCTTACGCTGAGAAGCTCCTAGACCAGGGGAACACTGATGACAGCAATCTTCCCCTAGAACCAACAGGGAGAAAGCCTTCCTTTAGAGCTGGCACTCTGAATGTAGACTTCTAGCCTCCCGAACTGTGAGAGAATAAATTTTACTTTGTTAAAACCATCCACTTGTGGTATTTCTGTTATAGCAGCACTAGATGACTAAGACAGATGGTATCTCACTGCAGTTTTGATTTTCATTTCTCTAATGGCTGGCAATCGTTAGCATTTCCTCATGCGTCTGTTAGCTGTCTGAATATCTTCTTTGGTCAAGTGTCTGCACATATCCTTTGCCCATTTTTTAATTGGATTATTTGCCTTTTTGTTGTAGAGGTACTGGATTTTCCTATAGATTTTAGAGATTCAAATAGCTTTCACAAATAAGTTGAAACAAAACAACCTGTTTTGCTACTGTTATCACTATCACATTTTCCTTTTAAACTAAATCTTGAAAAAGTTCTAGAAAAAATAATTTTCCCAATACATATAATCTAATGCAATGGTATCTAATTATAAGGCCCACTTTTACAACTTAAATAAATTTGTATTATTTCTTATATTATACACTACTAAAATATCATAACACTAATTGGATTGTATAATGAAATATGAGCTCCTTGAAGGTTTTAGTTATCATTGTATCCTTAAGTGTCCAACATAATATCTAAGACATTCGGCAGACCTTAATATAGTTCAGGTAAATGAATGACTTAAAATTAAGTTTTATTTTGTTTTTTGAGACTGTCAAAACTATAAAATCAAATAATAGCTGAATCATTTTATAGGAAAATAACAGATGAGCTTATACTAATTCTATTAAATATTTAAACAGAAAATGATACCAATTTTCTACAATCTGATCTAGAAAATGGAAGCAGAGGGAACATTTCCTAATTTATTTCATGAGGCCAGAATTATCTTAATACCAAAACAAAACAAAGATATTACAGGAAAGAAAAAGTTACAGATTAATATCACTCATAAATATAGACATAAAAATCCTCAACAAAATATTAGCAAATTGGATCTAACAATGCATAGAGAGAATTATACACTATAACCAAGTGGGGTTTATGCAAGGCTGGTTCAGCATTTGAAAATCAATTAATGCAACCCATCACATCTTTCAAAATCAATTGACACAGCAAAAGAATATGATAAAATCCAACACTCATTCATGATAAAAACTAAGAGTAGAGAGAAACTTCCCCAACTTGAAAAAGAAAATCTACAAAACACCTACAGCTAACATCAAACTTAATCGTAAGAAGCTAGATGCTTTTTCCCTAACATCAGACACAATTTCTCATCAGAAAGGGAAATTAAGAAAACACTTCCATTTACAATAGCACCCAAAGGAATAAAATCCTTATGACTAAATTTAGCAAAATGACAGACTTATACCCTAAATTCTATACAACATTGATAAAAATGAAAGAAGTCGTAAACAAATGGAAAGATATGCCATATTCATGGACTGGAAGATTTAGTATTGTTAAGATGATAATACTACCCAAGTAACCTACACATTCAATACAATCCCTATCAAAATTCCAATGGCCTTTTATGCAGAAATGCAAAAGCCAATCGCCAACTTCATGTGGAATTGCAAGGGGCCCTGAATAGTCAAAACAATCTTAAAAAGAAGAACAAAGTGAGAGAGCTCAAAATTTACTACAAAATCTGTAACAATCAAAACAATGTGATAGTGGCTTAAAGACAGACATATATATAGACGAATGGAATGGAACAGAGAGTTCAGAAATTATTACACACATCTATGGCCAACTGATTGTTAACAAGTGTGCCAATACCATTCTATGTGAAAGGATGAGTGCCTTCAACAAGTTATACTGAAACAACTGTATATACAAGTAAATGAATGATGCTTGAACCCTACCTCACACCATATACAAAAATGAACTAAACACAGATCAACAACCTAAATATAAGAGCTAAAATTATTAAACTCTTAGAAGAAAACATAAGTGAAAAACTCCATGACCTTGGATTTGGCAATGAATTCTTAATATAATACAAGCACAAACAACAAAAGACAAAATAGATAAATTGGACTTCAACAAAACTGAAAATTTTTGTGCATTAAAGGATTTTATCAACAGACTAAACATATAACATCACAACCTACAGAATGGAAGAGAATATTTGGGAGCTACTTACTGGATAACGGTTTAATATCCAGAATATATAAAGAACTCCTACAACTCAATAACTAAAACACAAACAACAAAATTAAAAATGGCTGAAGGACTTGAATAAGACATTTCCCCAAAGAAGATGTACAAATTGCCAATAAGCACATAAAAGAAGCTCAGCATCATTAGTCATTAAAAAACCTAAAACCCACTGCCATCGAGTTGATTCTGACTCATAAAAAAAAAATAGTGACCCTTTAAAGACAGAGTAGAACTGCCCAATAGGATTTTTCCAAGGCTGTAAATCCTTACGGAAGCAGACTGCCACATCTTTCTCCTGCCAAGTGGCTGGTGGACGCGAATTGCTGACCTTTAGGTAAGCGGCTGAACGCTTCAACCACTGCACCACCAGGGCTCCTTTATCAGCCATTAGGGAAATGCAAAACAAAACCTTAAAGAGATACCACTTCACACCCATGAGGATGGCTATTATTATTTTTTTAAATTTTATTGTGCTTTAGGTGAAAGTTTATAGCTTCTCATTTAAAAATTTATATACAAATTGTTTTGTGACATTGGTTGCAATCCACACAATGTGTCAGCACTCTCATCTTTTCTTTTCCACCCTGGATTCCCCGTGTCCACTGGTCCAGTTTTCCTGTCCCTTCTTGCCTTCTCATCTTTGCTTATGGGCAGGTATTGCCTATTTGGTCTTGTATACTTGATTGAACTAAGAAGCATGTTCCTCACGTGTGTTATCGTTTGTTTTATAGGCCTGTCTAATCTTTGGCTGAAAGGTGGACTGTGAGAGTGGCTTTAGTTCTGAGTTAGCGGGGTTTCCGGGGGCCATAGTCTCAGGGAGGTATGGCTATTATTTTAAAAAATGGAAAATAACAAGTGCTGACCAAGACATGGAGAAATTATAATCATTTTACATTGTTGGTAGGAACGTAAAATGGTTCAGCCACTGTAAAAAAAAACAGTTCGCAATTCCTCAAAAAGTTAAATGTAGAATTACCACATGACCCCGAAATTCCACTTTTAGGGTTACACCCAAAACAACTGAAAACATGTTCACAAACAAACATTTGTACACAAATGTTTACTGCAGCCTAATTGCCATAAAGTAGCCAAAGTGATCTTTGAAAAACCTTATAAAAAAAAAACTCAGAGCACAAATCAGTTCCGTCTTTAAAAATTTTAGTGGCTTCCTATCAGAGGTAGAATAAAATTCAGCTCCTTAACATGACTTACGTCTCAGTGTAAACCAACACTTGTAAAACCTTCTCTCCTATACAAAGCCAAACAGAGTGAAAGCAACAAGAGAAGCACAAGCCTGCATAATCTGGCCCGTGTACCTTTCAAACTGTGTTTCCTACCGTTTGACCCTGCACTCACTCCACTCCAGCTGCACCAGTATTTCTGTTACAGTCTGAGGGCCTTCATACTCCCTGTTGCCTCAGTCTGGGATGTCCGTCCCGTAGACCTATGCCTGGTATTCTCCTTTACATTATTTAAATCTTTGTCTGAATCTCTTTTGAGGTAATCTAACACTCTTGCTCCCATTCCTTATCTTATATTCTTCAAGCGGTTAATACCACCTAATATTATATTGTTCATTCACTTATTACCTAACATACCAAAATATAAACGGCATGACAACAGGGACTCCACCTTACACATTATGTGCCAAACACCTAAAACAATGCTTGGCATATTTATCAACGAATCTTTGATGAATGAATGAATGAATGAGGGAGCTCATGTGTGGCTAGAATTTGCATCCAATCTAACTCTACCTCTTGTATATACAGTATAATTAAGGAGACATGATTTTTATCTGAACCCACATAACTATACCATTTTTGCCAGGGTTTAACCTTAAAAGTAGCAACATAAAATTGCTGTAGTTGCAGAACATTTCACTCTTGGGCCTGGTAAAACATTTAACCAGAAACTATTCTAAAATAACTGCCTGCCCTAGCAGCTTCAGCCAATTTTTACACCTGAAACAGAAAGAGGAAAAAAACAGGTGAGCTCTTCCCCAGTTATGAGAGTATGATGTCTGTCTTTTATTTTATTTGGCTATATGAAATGGGGGGTGGGGAGCAGTGGTGGTTCAGCAGTAGAATGCTCGCCTTCCATGCAGGAGACCTGGGTCTGACTCCCAGCCAATGCACCTCAATTGCAGTCATTACCCATCTGTCAGTGGAGGCTTGTACGTTACTATGATGCTGAACAGGTTTCAGCAGAGCTTCCAAAATAAGATTGACTAGGAAGAAGAGCCAGGCAATCCACTTCAGAAAAATCAGTCAATGAAAACCTGAGTCCCATTGTACATACGGCCACTATGAGTGGCGGCAGTGGCGGGCGGGGGGGGGGGGCTACTTGACTGCAACTAATAACAATGACAACAAATGAAATCGGCAATTTGAATAAAATGGAAGCCAATGAACTTGTAAATTAAAAAAAGTGCAACATCATGCATTTTCATTAAGTGCCGGGGGAAAAAGTGATTTGAAATTTTACTGTTCTTTCAACAGGAAGGCTTAAATAATTGATTAAATATTCTGAAGCATCTACTCACACATAGAAACAAGGTATTTATGTATATAATTGTTCCTTCACTATTTACTACTGCTCCAATTTTTTGTTCAACATAAATAAATGTATGTAATATTTCTGACAAGTTTCAACCTATTTAAGCCAAGAAAAAACTATGTATTCCAAAAATTACCTACTTTATTATACACTATTTTATACTCAAGATGTTTCTTTCAGACCTCTGATGTCACATATGCTAGGGATATAATTAAAGAGACTTGGTGCCTCCTTTCTAAGAATTCAGTTGATTCTTAGTGAACTTGATACTTCTGAAGAAATAATTAAGAAGTATATTGAAATTCAACCCCAAAATAAATCAGTTTTTGGAAAAAGAATCATTTCTGTTTATCTCTTCCTCTTACATATTTTCCACATTTCTGTATTCTTATTTTTTCTGGTAACCAAGACAATACGAATGAAGACCTTATTTGTCACTTTATCGCCTGAATTAAAAATAATGTCTACAAATAGTACACGATGAATAAATATTTGTTGGGTGATAGATGAAAGGATGATAAATCTTTTTGCTTGTCTGGGGAAAAGCATTCTGTGAATTATAAAATAATTGTTCGAGGTAGATTTCCCTTTTCAGAGCTATGAGATTAACTAAATACATCATAACTACTATTGAAAATAAACTGTTTCAATTTTACTGTGTCCTATGTTTAAAATGTTTTATTTTTAGGTGTGAAAAAAACATACACTCCCTGGAAAGATATGTTTGGATATTCAAACACTTTGAAGTTTGCAGCAATTATATTAGAAATAAGAGACTTGAAATTTAGTTTTTATCACTGACTTTGTAAATATTTAAACGTAAATTTTAATGTACAAACTAAGTTGTATTTTTTATCTTACTAACACTATCACCGCCCCCATGCATCTGTCAGTCTGTCATACTGTGGGGGCTTGTGTGTTGCTGTGATGCTGAAAACTATGCCACCAATACTCGAACACCAGCAGGGTCACCCATGGCGGACAGGTTTCAGCTGAGGTTCCAGACTAAGACAGACTAGGAAGAAGGGCCCGGGATCTACATCTGAAAAGAATTAACCAGTGAAAACCTTAGTAATAGCAGCAGAACACTGTCTGATATAGTCCCGGAAGATGAGCCCCTCAGGTTGGAAAGCACTCAAAATACAACTGGGGAAGAGCTGCCTCCTCAAAGTAGAGTCAACCTTAATGACGTGGATGGAGTCAACTTTTCCGGACCTTCATTTGCCGATGTAGCATGACTCAAATGAGAACAGCTGCAAACATCCACTAATAATCGGAACATGGAATGTATGAAGTACGAAATCTAGGAAAATTGGAAGTCGTCAAAAATGAAATGGAACTCATAAAGACCATTATCCTAGGCATTAGTGAGCCAAAATGGACTGGTATTGGTCATTTTGAACTGGATAATCATATAGTCTAGTATGCAGGGAATGATAACTTGAAGAGGAATGGTGTTGCTTCTTCATCAAAAAGAACATTTCAAGATCTATCCTCAAGTGCAATGCTGTCAGTGATAACATAATATCCATACACCTACAAGGAAAACCAGTTAATACAACTATTATTCAAATTTACGCACCAACCACTAAGGCTGAAGATGAAGAAACTGTAGGTTTTTACCAACTTCTGCGCTCTGAAATTGATTGAACATGCAATCAGTTTGCACTGATAATTACTGGTGATTGGAATGAAAAAGTTGGAAACAAAGAAGAAGGATCGGCAGCTGGAAAATATGGCCTTGGTGATAGAAATGATGCTGGAGATCATACGATAGAGTTTTGCAACGACTTCTTCATTGCAAATACCTTTTTTTCACCAACATAAACGGCGACTATACACATAGGCCGCACCAGATCGAATATACAGGAATCAAATTGACTACATATGTGGAAAGAGATGATGGAAAAGTTCAATATCATCAGTCAGAACAAGGCCAGGGGCTGACTGCAGATCTGACCGTCAAATACTCATTATGCAAGTTCAAGTTGAAACTGAAGAAAATTAGAACAAGTCCATAAGAGTCAAAGTATGACCTTGAGTATACCTTATCTGAATTTAGAGACCATCTCAAGAATAGATTTGACGCATTTAACACTAATGACCAAAGGCCAGACAAGTTGTGTAATGACATCAAGGACATCACACACGAAGAAAGCAAGAGGTCATTAAAAAGACAGGAGAGAAAGAAAAGTCCTAAATGGATGTCAGAAGGGACTCTGAGACTTGCTCTTGAACATCAAGTAGCTAAAGCAAAAGGAAAAAAATGATGAAGTAAAAGAGCTGAACAGAAGATTTCAAAGGGCGGCTCGAGAAGACAAAGTAAAGTATTATGATGACATGTGCAAAGACCTAGAGATAGAAAACCAAAAAGGAAGAACACGCTCAGCATTTCTCAAGCTGAAGAAAAACTTCAAGTCTTGAGTTGCAATAGTGAAGGATTCTACGGAGAAAATATTAAACAATGCAGGAAGCATCAAAAGAAGAGGGAAAGAATACACAGAGTCACTATATCAAAAAGAATTGGTCGACGTTCAGCCATTTAGGAGGTAACATATGATTAGGAACTGATGATACTGAAGGAAGAACCCCAAGCTGCACTGAAGCCACTGATAAAAATCAAGGCTCTGGGAATTGACAGAATACCAATTAAGATGTTTCAACAAATGGATGCAACACTGGAAGTGCTCACTCGTCTATGCCAAGAAATTTGGAAGACGGCTACCTGGCCAACTGACTCTAAGAGATCCATATTTATGCCTATCCAAAGAAAGGTGATCCAACCAAATGTGGAAATTATTGAACAATATCATTAATATCACGCACAAGCAAAATTTTGCTGAAGATCATTCAAAAGTGGCTGCAGCAGTACATCGACAGGGAACTGCCAGAAATTCAAGCTGAATATAGAAGAAGACATGGAACCAGGGTTATCATTGCTGATGTCCAATGAATCCTGGCTGAGAGCAGAGAATAGCACAAAGATGTTTACCTGTGTTTTACTGACTATGCTAAGGCATTCAACTATGTGAGTCATAACAAATTATAGATAACATTGTGAAGAATGGGAGTTCTGGAACACTGAATTGTACTTATGAGGAATCTGTACATGGATCAAGAGGCAGTCTTTCAAACAGAACAAGGGGATATCGCATGGTTTGAATCCAGGAAAGGTGTGCATCAGGGCTGTATCTTTCACCATACCTACTCAATCTGTATGCTGAGCAAATAATCTGAGAAGCTGCACTATAGGAAGAAAAGCGGGGCATCAGGATTGGAGGAAGACTCATTAACAACCTGCATTATGCAGATGACACAACTTTGCTTGCTAAAAGTGAAGAGAACTTGAAGCACTTAACTGATGAAGATCGAAGACCACTGCCTTCAATATGGATTACACCTCAACAAAAGAAAACAAAAATTCTCACAATTGGTCCAATAAGCAACATCATGATAAACGGTGAAAAGACTGAGGTTGTCAAGGATTTCATTCTACTTGAATCCACAATCAACACCCATGGAAGCAGCAGTCAAGAAATCAAAAGACACATTCCATTGGGCAAATTTGCTGCAAGAGATCTCTTTAAAGTATTAGAAAGCAAAGATGTTACCTTGAGGACTAAGGTGTGCCTGACCCATGCCAAGGTGTCCCCAATAGCCTCATGTGCACATAAAAGCTGGACAATGAATAAGGAAAACAGAAGAAGAATCAACGCCTTTGAATTGTGGTGTTGGTGAACAATACTGAACATACCACGGACTGCCAAAAGAATGAACAAAACTGTCTTGGAAGAAGTACAATCAGAATATTCCTTGGAAGTAAGGATGGTGAGACTGTGTCTCACACACTTTGTACTTATTGTCAGGAGGGATCAGTCCCTGGAGAAAGACATCATGCTTGGTAAAGTAGAGGGTCAGCGAAAAAGAGGAAGACCCTTGACAAGATAGATTAACACAGTGGCTGCAACAATGGGCTCAAGCATAGCAACAATTATGGGGATGTCGCAGGAGCGGGTAGTGTTTCGTTCTGTTGTGCATATGGTCACTATGAGTTGGAACTGACTGGACAGCACCTAACAACAACAACATTATTATTCCCGATTTTAATGAAGGATATAAAAATAAACAAGTTTTGTTATGTGTATAACCCAAAATCCATTGCCATAGAGTCAGTTTCGACTCACAGTGACCCCATAGGACAGAGCTGAGCTCCTCCATAGGGTTTCCAAGACTATAATCTTTACGGAAACAGACTACCACATCTTTCTCCTGAGGAGCGGCTGGTGGGTTCGAAGCGCTGACCTTTTGATTGGCAGCTAAGCGCTTAATCACTGCACCATGAGGGCTCCCCGTTTTGTGCACAGCCACCTGTATTTCTGGTGTAACAACTGCTTACTATACAAATAAATTTTATCCAATTATATATACATTTTCACTAATTGCAGATACTCTGATATTATTCTGACCTTTAAACCTTATTACTATCAAATTTGGGGCACTTAAACCATCTGTAGGAACTACACAGAAATTTGTAAATGTGTAATATCAAAAGGTCACCCATTTCAAAAGTAATAAACAACTCAACCTTGTTTCATTCCTGGCCAATCATTAGTATCAAATCTTTAATGTTCACGTGACTATGATTTCCTTACCTCCATCACTCAAGGACCAGGCTTACAGAAACCACAGCATCCACTTGTGACTAAATGTAGTTAATCTACATGAGCAAGCACTGGGATTTTAAGGAATTTAGTTTTAAAAACTCCCTCAAGTCCCTTCTACCTCTAAAACTCTATGCTCTTTTGAGCTTTGCTGCATTTGAAACAGCCTTAGCAATTGATTCATAATGGTGTCATGTAATTAAGTAGAAAAATCGTGTATTCCTGGTGTTGAAAATAGGAGTTATGGCTCTGTGAATGGGTGTACTGACAAAAAGCAGTGTTTAATATAAATTTATTTCTGTAGCTATTAATAACTAGAATTCAATATTTAAGATATCAGGAAGAGTGAACACTAGGTGTCAGTGTAAGAAATGGAAAAATATTAAAAAACCTGTTGTTTCCAATCAGGTGTGTAACAAAGAAATCAAAAGCAGGTGTGGCCACAGTTACTTATAACTGCATAATTCAGTTAACAAGTCAATCTCTCTTTCAAACAAAATCCCTGTTCCAAAACCATCAGGAGTTTAAAATCAGATTAAGCTGACTATTAGAAGTTACGATGCTTTTGTAATTGAGCACATGAAGCATAGCAAACAATTTTAGTTTTAAGAATACGTATGTTGAAGAATGGTGGTATACACAGGTATGTGTTTAGAAGTGTTATGCTGTACGATTTTAGTTAAAAATAATTATTTTTCAAAATAATAATGGTAGATGATTAATAAAGGATACTAAAATTTCTTTTCCCCATAAGCAGTCTCCCACATAAATTTCAAAGTATGAGATATCAAAATGCTTAAAAGGTCAAGTCACAAAAAAAGGAGCTCACACACTTGGATAGGATGATTGACTCTCCCAAAATTCTGGTGCCTAGAGATTATTTCTAAAATACAAATACGAATAATACTATTAAAAGTACCCTCTATTAACTTTACAAATATTTCAGATAAAAAGTCTTTTCTACAGACTTTTCAGAGTAAAGACTTTAAAACACAGGTTTAAAAAGGACAGTAATTATTATTAGCAAAAATAATAAAAGGAAAAGTTAACATCGAAATAGTGCCTCATTTTCAAAGTGCTTTCACGGTGTTATGGATTGAATTATGAATCTCAAAAATATGTGCTGTAAATCCTAACCTCTACGCCTGTGGTTATAATCCCATTTGGGAATGGGTTATCTTTCTTAGTGTAGGAGGTATCTTCAGTCAATCTCTTTTGAGATAGAAAAGAGATTAAACAAGCAAGCAAGAGATGGGGGATTATAGAGAGGCCAAACCACATGAAGACAGCCCAGGAGCAGAAGCTCAGAAGAGACAAAGGCCTTTCTCCAGAGCTGACAGAGAAAGTCTTCCCCTGGAGCTGGCACCCTGAATTTGGACTTCTAGTCTTCTCAACTGTGAGGAAACAAATTTGTCTGTTCAAGCCACCCACTCGTGGTATTTCTCTTACAGCAGCACTGGATAACTAAGATACACAGTAAATCCTTCATTTAAGCCTAGTACTCTTGAGGGACAGACATTTAATAAATTTATATTCATTTTAGCACAGCTGTCATTTTGGGGGCTTGAACTCTCTCCTCTATCTATCTACCCAACTCTCTCTCTCTCACCTATTAATCCATTTCTCTGTTTCATCTCTTTCAAACTCCGTATCGCTATCTACTTATTAAATCTTTCCATGTATTTCTGAGTAGCATAATGGGAAACTTTTTCATACAACATTCTGACAGCCTTTGGGAAAGGAACAAAATTAAACATAGTAGTTATCACTAAAATACAGAATGCTGGGACTCAATGTTACCATTTAGGAGAACTTTAAAGGTATTAGATTCGCTAGAGAAAAAGAAATGCTTTTTTAGTCAACACTGCGTTCTTGTTTCACATTAGTTAAGTTCAATTTCAATTACAGTTAAAAATGGCATGCAGTTTTTGGAAAAGTTTTCCAAGCCCCAGGATTGAAATGAATTAACAATGGCAACATAGGCAGCTTAGAGCTCTAAATATGTAGCCAGGGTGTCGATGAATGATGAGGCTCAGGAACTGAATGTCAGAAGAGAACAGATAAGAAAGGAATGGGGGAAATTCACACATAGTAAAATACCTAAACTGATATCTAAGAATTTTAAGATATGTAAGGATATAAGGAACGAGGAGTAGAAGCAGGAAAAATGGAAGTGGGAGAAAACAGACAGAACTGTATATCGTGTCACATTTTAAAGCAGAAAAGTAGCCCCAGAAATAGATACAGCATAAGACTCTTTAAGCTCTCTTGCTGGCTCTCTAGTGTCCTTACCCTTGACCTTTTATTACTACAAAAGCCTGGTCTTCTAACTGGGACTTCTGGCTGTTGTTAATGAAATCATTTTCCACAGGCAGATAGTAAGTGCTAGGTCATTTAGATACATTGTAACGCCTAGAGGAAGGTGTTTTTCTATAGACAAGGAAACTGAGATTCAGAGAGATTAAGGAATTTGCTTAAGGTTGCCATAGCTAGCAAATTATGAAGCCAAGATTCAAACCCAGGGCTGTCTGTCTCCAAAAACTCAGAGCTTTCTGCTCTACAAACAGTTCTCAATAGATGGTTCACAAACCCTTGGGATTTTGCAAAGGTAATTAGAGGAGTCACACTTAGAACAATGACTAATGAGTATAGACAAATTAAATAATTAGCTGAGATCATATAAATGTACTAACAACTCCGTCTTCTATCGGTTTTACACTCAGATAAACACTGACAGCCGCCATAATGGATTTGATTATCCTATGGTTTTGAACTCTTATTCTTGGTGATACAGGATTTAATTCATATCCATAATGGACTATTGTTTACAGGTAGTTAATACAAGGAGGTAAAGCTAAAACAAAAGAAGATAATTATAAACATTATACTAATTTGGCAAATTTGCCATAATATCCTCCTTCACCAAAGTAAGCTGCACTCATCTGAAGGAAAGCTAAATACATCAAGATGCTTCTAGTACTTCAACAGTCTCATTAGTAGAAATATAGTAACAAGTATATGCAATTTATTTATGGCAAAAGGTTTGCCAAAAGCAGCCTGCATTTTCTTTTAGCCCATTTTAAAACAAAAATTAAAAATACAGATATTTTAAAGGAGTGAGTTTCTAAACATAAAAAGTAAGAATTCCAAAAACAGACAGTAGTTTGTGACTCATCCTAATAAAGTTAAATTTCAACCAGCATGTTAGGTTTTCATCCCTCCCTCCCACAATCAGGACTCAGTTTTTTTGCCCCATGTTTTCGGGTCTCCTCTTGGTTGATGTCATCCTTTCTGCACTTGCAACCAGCACTCTTTACAGGCAAATAGCATCATCCTGGAACTCCACTACCAAGTATTCCAAAACCCTGCTTGACCCTTGAGTCTCTCATCAGAACTTCAAACTATGTACTATATGCTTAAAGCCATTGTTTCTCCCCCAACCCCATCTGTCTTCCTGACCTTACTATTTCAATTCACGACTTTGTCATTCTTCCAACTGTTCAGGAATCATCTTTGATTTGTTGTTCCTGATTTTATCTCTACTTCTCATCCATGAAATTCTGCATATTTCAGCTCCATTTTTAATTTTTTTTTTTTTGAGTCCATGACATTTTTCCCATTAGTTCTGAACTTGCCATTATCCAACTTAAAGCTGGTGAAATCTCTTGCTAAACACTGAAAGAAATAAATACGCTCTGTGGAATCATTTCCACCTCATGGCAACCCCCTGTGTGTCAAAGTAGAACTGTGCTCCATAGGGTTTTCAACGACGGCTTTCTCAAAAGTAGATCACTAGGTCCCTCCTACTAGGTGCCTCTGGGTAGAATCGAACCTCCAGCCTTAGGTTAGGAGCCAAGCACATTAACTGTTTGTACCACCTGGAGACTAAACCAAATACTACAATAACTTTCTTCTAACTGACCTCTCCTGAAGTGGCATCATGAGTCTTTCACCATCCTATATAAAACAGCCAGGTTATTCTTCTCACTTTCCTGACGGTATGTCTGACTATGCCACTTTCTACAATTTTCAATTGAACCCCTAGTATCTACTGAATTACATACTAACTTCATAGTTTGAAATTCAGTGACCTTGAAAATCTGATCCCTAGCTTCTTTTTCATCCCTTTCTACAGTATATTGAAGAAATATTTCTTATACTCCAATCATAAACCCATATGGCATGATCAGAGGTGATTTCATATAAAAGCAACAGCTAAATTTGGTTTCTTGACATGAAATGCAAAAGCTGTTCAATTTATCTGACATCTTAAAAATGGGAATTCAACTCCTGACAACATTACTCAAATCCATTTTGAAATCCAAGCATAGGTTTAGTTATTAATGGTTACTAAGTGGCTTACTATCCAAGCATAAAGACTTTGTTAAAACAAAGAAACAATTGGTTTTGAAATGCAAGTGTAAATAAAAGGATAATTTATTAATTACCATTCCCTCTTCTGGAAAGTAGCCATTCAGTTCTTTAATACTGACATAGACAAATAACTTCCTTCTTGCCTTACCAGAAACTTTCATTTCCTGACTAGCTTAAGAAGAGAACAAATAAATTAGATATGCTAGAACTAGGAAACTGAATTCCAGTATTTTCTTTATTTCCACAAGAGAGCCATTTGAAAATATTAACTATATCACCACCTGATCCCTGATTTACATGAAAATAAAGTGACTTTATTTTTTACCCACAATGACAGAAAAATACCAAAGTTATTTAGAAAAAGACGGTTAATAATTTTGCTTTAAAACAAAAATATTCAAGAAATATTTACTGAGTTCCTAGTAAACAGAAAGCTTCTGGTATACCTTATTCTTATCAATGAAATAAAATGCTTGTATGTTTAGAAAAAAGGACAATATTTAATTAAAAAAAAACCTATTGACGGCACTGGGGTGGGTTGACCATAGACAAAATGATTTAATACAATAAAGCTGAGATATGGAAACTCCCATCATACCCAGGAACCCAGTGCCGTTGAGTCGGAATCGACTCGATGGCACTAGGTTTCTGGGTATGACGGGAGTAAAAGCTAAGATGTGAAAAGACTGAAAAAAAAATTACCGTTTTTATTATATGTGGCCCATAAGAAATTTGTTATGAATACTATTAGGTATTTTCCTTCCCACACTATCATCAAATCTTATTTGAAGTCTAGAGATCTTCTTACCAAAACAACCTTTAAGGTGAAACTTCAAGGAGAAGCTTCAGTTTTCTTCTTGAAAACCTAATACTAGTGCAAGTACCAATATGGTAGATTTCTAGTCCACCATGTTTTAAATAGTACCTTCAGGTATGCTTAAATCATTTCCTTCTTACGTGTTTAATTACCTTTGTTCAGTGGTCTATCAAACAATGCCTGTTTTAATGTTGTGAAAGGTGGGCTAAGATTCTGCTGAACCTTTCATGAGGCTTTTCTTTTTCAACTACTTTCTTATGTTCGTTGTTTTCCATTAGCCCTTTGCAAAATACAAATCCCATCCCGAAAACTGTACTGTTTTCACTCCAGAGAAATCACACAATAGTCATGATTAGAAGCGATTTTAGCGATATATAGTAAATTCAGTTTACTTTGCAAATATTAGAATAAGTCAGATAAATACCCATAAAAGAACGATCATTTTCATCCTAAAGAGTCCCCAAACTCTCTAGAGAAGAAATGGTTTGAATTCCACATTTACTACTTACAAGTCGTGTAACTTTTTGGGCCACTTACTTTCTTGTTCTTCAGTTTCCAAATCTATAAAATGTGGATAATATCTTCTGCTCTAGGTTTATTGTGGATTTTAAATGAACTGTTTGTTACAAATATTAAATGAACTGTTTGCTACACTTCTGTCAAAGTGTGCATAGACTGAAAGTTTAAAATGAAACATTTTTATTAAGAAAATGTGCTAAATCTAGGAATCTTTGCATAAAGTTCTAGGGAAAAAAGTTTTTGGCTTTTTAAGGGGTTTTTGACCATAGATAAATGAATTTCCAGCTTAATTAAAAAAAAAAATACTTTAAAGCTTATTATTAGAGACAAATATATTACAAACTTTTTATTTTCTAAAGAACAATGTCCTTAATGTATCAACTTTTTCTGATTGTTTCAGAGCTGGCAATGTGAATATCAATCATCGAAATGATAATCTTTGCAACCAAAGAAGTTTAAGGGTTTTGGATATTTCAGTGTATACTTTCTGAAGCATACTTTATGTATTTTACCCTTAAACCAACTAGACAGCTATAATCTAGTATTTGTGATTTTTAAGCAATTATTTTCTTCCAGTGTCTACAGTGTAGCAATATCTTACTGCTTCTTTTTTTTTTCCTTATCAGTGCCTTAGCAACTACCTTGTCCTCACCATACTACTGCTTCTATTCTACTACAAGACAGAAAGATATAATGTTTAGATTAAATACATGCTAAATAATGAGCCTGACTGTTCAGAGTATTTCTTCTGGACGTTTTTGCTTAATGCCAGATTCTTAGCTGGATTAGAAGTGCAAAGTAAGCAATATTATACTGGTAATGAAACCCATCATTTAGAAAATCAGTCTTAAAACTTAAAAAAAGAAGTTTTTTTAAGCCTTTTTTAGTTGACAAATTTAATTTAATGGCTCTTATTTCTCTTTTCATTCATTTAAAGTATTTGAATAATTTTATATCAGTGCCTCAAATATAAATAACACCTTTTGAATTTCAGATCATACACATCACTTGGAATTTCAGAACTACTTACACTAGAGAGGTATCTAAAGATAATTAAATACAGTTCATTAAGAATGACAGGATAGATTGTTGGGAAACTTAAGAATGGGATTTACAAATTCATATATAGATATAAGAATGACCAGAAACATTTGAAATAATTAGCATAAACAAATTTCTCCCTATCACAATGTAGTAAAATAACCTCTGAATAAAAATCATGATGTATTTGGATAGTTCACTACAGAGACAGAAGGATAAAAATGTTTTTTTTAAATGTGTATCTTTTTCAAGTGTAGAAAAATATATAATACTAGGACCCAAGAAAAACGTGAAAGAGTCTAATGGTATCTATACAACAAATCAGGCAACATCAAACTGCATTGACATTTGGTTAAAAACTATACAGAAATGTTATTCTTTTTTTAACCCCGGAAAAACTGACCTAGGCAGTATGTACGTACAATGAAATAATCTAAGTAGTACGTGTTAACTACTTAGTAACTTCTACTTTCTTCTTTTCTGCACAACCTCCACACTAATCAAGATAATGGAAGAACTGGAAAAAGAAGATGTAGAACTATGAATAAATAAGGATTTCCAGAGGTCTTGGGAAAGGCACTGGAGAAGAGTTCAGAAACAACCGCTTAGCTCAAACGCAGAAGAGAACACAAAAGTTGACGAGTGAGAATTGAGTACTTGGGAGATATCTACCAAATTCAAAAGCATTAGCAGCAAGAACAAAGAGAAAGAAAGGCAGGGAGAACTCACGGCATACTAATCTACATAGAAGATTAGACAATCACTCTTGACACATATTTGCTCCTTATTAATTTTTTAAATTAAAGATTGTTAAAATAACCCTGAGAAATTGGTTCTAACGTGAAAACACAGTACAACAGATTGAACAGCGTACTAGGTAACTGGTAGACTCATATAGTGAAAATCCAATATGATTTTAAAATGGAAATGGTAATTATACCTTATGCATAAAATGAAGCAATTTTTTCTGATATTTAACTTTGAATGAGTAAAGAAATCAGCTATACGGTCATCAGAAATCATGATGTCACTGACACATCATACTTCCAACTCAATTATACAATATCTATCTGGCATAAATCCCTATTTCAATTAAATGATGCAAATGAACCTAGGAAGTAGGATATTACAAAAAAAGTTCACATCTATGATAAATCTGGAATTCTCGGAACCTGTCTTTTTTTGTAGGTTAGGCACTTATGAGATATTCTGGCCAGAACTGAAACTTTCAGCACAGACCAGATATCCAAGCATAGCCCAGGATCCAAGCAGTTACAAGAGCTTAGCTTAAGGCAAGGGATAAGAGTTTAGAATACCAGCAGGAGAAATGAAGATTCCTAAAGGAAGAGCCTGGAGGAAAGAAACACAGACGTGAGAAGATGTATTTTATATCTATGCTAAGAAAACCAAGTAACACTAGACGTTACTTATAACTTATGGAAACTATAGACAACTTATACTCTGAGATTCTCTGAACACTGAGGCAAAGACTGTTCCGCAAATGAACTGATTGTAAGTGGGATCTACAGTAACATGAAAAAAGGAGATGTTGAGAGTAGGGAAAGAAACGGAAATTCCTTCCTACTTGGTCCTCTGGCTTTTGCCTGTGGAAAACTACTTAAAAAAAACTGGTGTAGGAAATATAGCTAAAGAAGCATTCTGCTTAGAAAATGCCCATTTGTGTCATGCATTAAAAACTAAAAATTCATCAATAGCCATACAAACTTCTTGTTTTTTAAAAAGATGAGATACAAATGTATTTCTTGAGGCATGAAGTAATATATGAGAGAAAATAAGAATACTTAACTTGAAAAGATTAAAAGCAATCAATCAGAAGCAATGAGTAATTTTCCCATGGTACATTCAATAAGAGAGTTAACAAGCAAAAAATGAGGAAAAGTAATCAGGTTTTACTGATAGAAAATACTCTGTATCTTGAATCACTCTGTGTGTGCATATGTGCAAATGTCCGTGTTTTCACCAAAGCAGGCATGTCTTTAGTCTGTTTATAACAAATGTGGCACTTAATTTACTCCACAGTAGGAACAGACAGGATAAGCCGAAAAAAAATTTTTTCCCAGATGGTATTTGTGAACTCTTCTATCCCATTCATGTAAACACAGAGTACGTTCTGGTTTGCTGAGTTACATATACACACTTTGACTTTGTTCGAAGTCTCAATGTTTAGTTGGCCAGAAGATCATTTCCATGCCCTGATTCACTAGGTTCCCAGGGTACCTCCACTTCCTTTATTTTATGCAATCAAAAACTGTATTAGTTTCTCCTATTTTGATAACCCTTCTGAGTGAAGTTCTATACAGGAAACTTATTACTATTTTAAAAATACTCATAAACCATTACTAGAGTGTCGTTAAGTAGCAGCCTCACAAGACTGGTAATGAGGACTGAACAGTGCCTTGTACAGGCTGCTTCTGCCAGGGACATTAATTACCAAGCGTGGTGTGAGAAGTAAGTAGGAAAGGAAGAGTCCCCGGGTTGTGTAAACAGTTAATCACTCGACTACCAGCCAAAAGGCTGTAAGTTGGAACCTATCCAAAGGCCTCTCGGAAGACAGGCCTGGCAATCAGCTTCAAAGAGGTCAAAGCCTTGAAAACCCTATGGAGTAGTTCTACTCTGTACACACAGGGTCACCACGAATCAGAATCAACTTGAAAGCAACTAAACCCAACAACAAAGTTAGAAGGGGAGGGTGAGGTGGAAACACGGAACTCTGTACATGCTAACCCAGGTAGGATTAAGCCATTATACCTCACACATAAAAATTTATTCTTTATTAGTTTTTATAATTAAAGATTATTAGAATAGCCTGAAAAACTGGTTCTGATGTGAAAACACAGTCCTACAGATTGAATAGCTTACTAGTTGCCTGCTAGATTCATATAGTGAAAATGCAGTATGATTTTAAAATAGGATTGTAATTTTATTCAATGCACAAAATGAAGAGATTTTTCTGATACTTAACTTTGAATGAATAGAGAAAAGAATCAGTTATATAGCCAACATAAATCATGACACTTTTAAAACTTGAAAGGATATTTATTATTGCCAGTATCATAATACCAACTCAATTACTCAATTTCCAGTTGTCACAAATCTCTGCCTACTTCCAGTAAGTGATTTGGCTCAATCTAGGGAGTGGGGGAAGGGGGGAAACTAGGGTATGAAAAGGTTTCCATCTCTCTGGTAAAAGTGAAATTCTTAAGAGCTTTTTCAATCCATTTCTAATCTAAAGTATGCCATTAAACACCCCTGCAACAACAACAACCATTTACTACTACTATTACGATAATTTGTAGAAGGGATACTATGTCCCAGGAACTGCACTAAGTCCCTTACATACATTATTTGTAATCTTTACAACCCTTTATAACCACTATAAAAAGTATCAACATTCCACTTTACAAAATAAGGAAATTACGATATTTGAGGGTTCTCTCCAATGATAATTTCTAATTAGTACTGTATTGAATCACATAAAGTTACCCATACCAAACATTTATGACCTATAAAAATGATGATTTCACTTGGTTCCAACTTTCATGATAACAGTTGGCTTAAATTTTGAAGTATAATTCAGTTTTAAAACTCTATGATTTTATTGTTCTAATCTGTTCTTTTAATCTGTTCTTCAAGTAATAAAAAACTTTATATAAAATTTAAAACTATATACTTCAATTCTTTAACTTATTCTATAATCTATATGTAAAACTCCAGTGAAAAGTAATTAACTAGGGACTAAGCCATCCATAAGCTAACAAGTAGAGTGGAAGAATGTGAAACTTCCTAGAATGGAGGGTAGGTCAGACCAAAGCACTGAGTAAGAATTAAGGGTAGTCATGAGAGATGCAAGAACTCAAATAAGAACAACAGATTAAAGAAAGGGAGGTGAACGAAATGATTTAAGGAAAATCATCCATATTTAGTCTACTTCCAGTCTTTCCCCAAATGAACCAATACATAGCTGCTGCCAAAATTACCAAAAAAAAAAAAAAGTCCATCATCACAAGTGCTAAATGCAGCTGATGTTCGACAAAAGTCTGTGTTGACTGATTGAACATGGAGGGCATTTAAAAAAGAAAGTATACAGTATAAACCTTGCTGAAAACATAGTTCACCTCTGTTAAGGGAGTATATCCAGTCCTGATTTCTGTATCTCAGTAGCTACAAATTGGCCACAGAAGGAGAAAATCAAAGTCTGAAGGGCAAAAGACAGCATGTTAACTGATGTATTAAAAAAAATTTTTTTAAGACAAAAGGGTGTAGTATGATACACATTACGTATCAACCTATCAAACTTTCTAACTTGCATAGAGTTAAATGCTGAAAACATGAACAGATTCAACAAGGATTTCAAAAAATACTTGACTGAAAGGAGGGATAGCTCTTGGGAGGAAGTGTCGATCTTTTGTGATGGATATTTGGTCCATAGAGAATAAATACTGGGTTAAATGAGTAATTCTTTTTTTTCCCCGTGAATAGGTTTTCTGATTGGTACTGTTATGAAGTATAATCTTAATGATTAAAGATTATATTTTATAATTCTCCTCTATTATTTGCTATTAAAATGCTGGGGTCGCCATGAATTAGAATCTACTCAACAGCAACTGGTCATAGGTAAAATAAAGAAGATAGCGCTATGTAAATAACTGAGATATCTACATAAACTACTCCAATTACACTTTTAAAATACAACATCGGTATCATTCCACTTGCTTTTAACCAAGCATTTTTAAGCACTAAGAGGTGTATGAGTTGGAATTGACTTGATGGCAATGGGCCTCTTTTTTTTTTGTTGTTGTTGTTAAGAGGTGTATGCCCAGGAATACACACCTTCAAGAAACTCATGAAGGAGGCCAATTCATACACAAATATTAAAAACACAGTGGCTCATACCCAGGGCTCCTCATCAGAGTTACCTAAGATGCTTTGTCTAGAAGGACTCAAACCCAGAATTTCTGATGTAGCAGATATGGAGTAGAGACTTCAAGTTTTATATGGTTTTGTGTTAAAGACAAGTGGCTCTGATGTTGACTTCAAAGTTGAAAACTACTGCTAAATGCCCTGAGGCAAATGATATAATAAAAAAAAAGGCTTGCCCTGAAGGGAAACTATTATACCAGAGCCTAACCAAGTTGGGTTGTACTAAAACTTAACCAGCTTGTGGGAAGGGAAACACCCAACTCCAGCTTCCTCTAGCCTTGCGGTCTCACCTAAGAAGCACTTGTGAAAGTCACAGATCAGGGACAGAGGCTCACTAAAAGACTGAGATCTAATCATAGAACACTTCCTATTTTCTCACACCTTAACACCACATCAGTAGCATTCCTATATAATCACACTGGGTTATGCAAAAAGAACTTCAAGTCTCACATCTTGTTAAGCAGGAGTCTCCAGGGAAACCCAAAGATAAGACGGGAGACAAACTAGGACACAAGAGGAAATTTTAGCCTCTGACACCACAGGTATAACAAACAGTAAAAAAAAAAAAAAGAAAAGAAAAGAAAAGAAAAAATCCTAACTCCTAGCCAGAAAAACGTAAAACTTCAAACTAAACATTTATGTGCATCAACTCCTTTTACCCGACATCACATCTACTTTAAAACAAAAAATTACAAGGCATGCTAAAAGCCAAAAAAAAAGTCTAAAGAGACAGGGAAAGCATCAGAACCAGACTCAGATATGGCAAAGATTTTGGAATTATCAGATCTGGAATTTAAAATCACTGTTATTAATATGCCAAGAGCTCTAATGGAAAAAGTAAAAAATGTGCAAGAACAAATAGGTAATGTAAGCAGAGAGGTGGAAACTGTAAGAAAGAATCTAAAGGAAATGCTAGAAATTAAAAACAGTGTCACAAAAATGAAAAATGCCTTTGATAGCCTCATCAGTCAACTGGATGTGGCCAAGAATCAGAGAGCTTGAAGGTATGTCAACAGAAACTTCTCAAATGAAAAACGCAAAGAGGAAAAAAGAATAAAAGAAATGGAAAAGAATATCCAAAAACCATGAGACTATTACAAAATGTGTAATGGAAATACCAGTAGGAGAAGAAAGAGAGAAACAAACACAATAAATATTTGATGTAATAATGGCTGAAAATTTTCCAAAATTAATGATAGAAAACAAACTACAGATCTATGAAACTTGGAGAACACCAAACAGAATAAATACCAAAAAAAGGAAAACCATACCTGGGCATATAATATTCAAACTGCAGAAAACCAAAGGCAAAGAGAAACTTGAAAGAACCCAGAGGAAAACAAAATACCTTATCTACAGAGGAACAAGGATAAGAATTACATTGAACTTCTCTTCAGAAATCAGGCAAGCAAGAGAGAAGAGTGAAAAATTTAAGAGTTAAAAGAAAAAAAAACCACCAACGTAGGAGTCTGTATCTAGCAGGGAAGGAGAAATGAAGACTTTCTATGGCAAACAAAAATTGAGGGAATCTGCCACCAGCAGATGTGCTTTGGAGCCCTGGTTGCTCAGTGGTTTAGAGCTCGGTTGCTAACCAAAAGGTTAGAGGGTCGAATCCACTAGCTGCTCCTTGGACACCTTATGGGGCAGTTCTAGTCTGTCCAGTAGGGTTGCTGTGAGTTGGAATCAACTCAGTGGCAACGGGTTTGGTTTTGGATTAGACCTGCTTTCCAAGAAAGGTCAAAAGAAGTTCTTTAGAGAGAAGGAAAATGATATAGACCAGAAACACAGCGAGAAGAGCAGTAGAGAAGGAATAAATAATGGCAAAACAATTACTTTACTTTTCTTATTCTTAATTGATCTAATAGATAACAGTTAATTCAAAATAATAACAGCAACAAAATATATCAGGTGATTATAGTTAAGTGAACTGAATGATAACGGTGTTATAACGGATACAAGAAGAAGAACTGGGATTATTGTTATAAATTACCTGTACTACACACGAAGGGAGCCCTGGTGACACAGTGGTTAAGTGTTAGACAGCTAACCAAAAGGCTGGCAGTTCAAATCCACCAGCCACGCCTTGAAACCATATGGTGCAGTTCTACTCTGTTCTATAGAGTTACTATGAGTCAGAATCAACTAATGTCTACGGGTTTGGTTTGGTTTTTGGACACATGAAGTGGTAAATAGCGTTATTTGAAAGTAGGCTTAAATTAACTGTAAATGCATACTTCAAAGTCTAGGTCAATCGTGAAAAAGATTTTTTAAATGAAGCATAATTCATATGCTAAGAGAGGAGAGACAATGGAATAATATAAATGCTCAATTAAAATCACAGAAGGCAGAAAAGGAGTGGAAAACAGAAAAAAAACAAAAAAAGGGCAACAAATAGGAACAGTTACAAATATGGAATATGTAAAACTAAATATATCAATCATCACTTTAAATATGAATGGTCTAAGTATACCAATTAAAAGACAGGGACTGTCAGAATGATTTAAAAAAAAAAAAAAAAAAACCCAACTATCTCTTTCTACAAGAAACCCACTTTAAATATAAAAACAAAGATAGATGAAAAGTAATGGATGGAGAAATTTATAGTATGCTAACAACGCTAATCAATAGAAAGCTGGAGTAGCTACATTTCAGACAAAGAAGACTTCAGAGCAAAGATAACTTTCAGGATTAAAGACATGTATTACATAAAGTGATTAATATGGAATAACAATCCTTAATGTCTATTGTCTAACAACAAAGTGTCAAAACACATGGGGTAAAAACTGAGAGAAATGCCAGGAAACAACGGGAGAACTCAGTGTTCTAGTTGGAGCCTTCAGCACCTCCGTATCAGTAACTGACAGGTCCTACAAGCAGACAGTCAGGAAGCACACAGTTGTTCCTAATAGACAGTTACAGAACATTCCATCCAATAACAGCAGAATACACATTCTCCTCAAGCCCACATGGAATATTCACCAAAACAGACCACATTTTCGGTCCAAAAAGATACCTTAACAAAGTCAAAAGAATAGAAATCATAAAAAGTAAGCTCTCAGACCACAATGGAATTAAACTAGAAGTCAATAACAGAAAGATAGCTACAAAAGCCAAAATATTTGGAAATTAAAAAACGTACTTCTAAATAACACATGGGTCAAAGAAGAAGCTTCAAAAGAAATTTAAAAGTATTTTTAAATAACTTTAAATGAAAATAAAACTTAACAAAATTTGTGGAATACAGCAAAAAGTCTTTAGACAGAAATTTACAGCACTGAATCAAAAAAAAAAATCAAACTCGTTGCTTTCGAGTCGATTCTGACTCAAAGCAACCCTGTATGTCAGAGTAGAACTGCCCCACTGGGATTCCACAGAGTGGCTGGTAGATTTGAACTGTCAACCTTTTGGTTAGCAGCCGCACTCTTACCTACTTCGCCACTAGGGCTCTATAGCACTGAATACACTTACTAAAATAAAAAAGAAAGCTCTAAAATCCATAATATAGGCTTCTGCCTCACAAAACTAGAAAAAGAAGAGCAAATTAGAATTAAACTAAGAAGAAGAAAAACAAGAAATACTTTGGGAATTTTAACAAAATATGTATAAGTCCTCGAGAATAAAAAATATAAAAATCTGCTAAGAAAAATTAAAGAAGGCCTAAATAGACACATCATGCCCATGGATTAGAAGATGAAATATTGTTAAAATATTCATCTCCCCAAATTGATCTATAGATTCGATTAAATTCCCACATATGCTTTTGTAGAAATTTATAACCTGATTCTATACCTTCTTTAGAAATACAAATATCCTAGAACAGCCACATCTTGTGGCATCAGAAAGTCAGGAAATCCTCAAGGATGGGGGCCTGTTGAAAGGACATAGGAGCCAATCTGAAAGAACTCCTAATGGCCAAGGCTGGAACACTTTAAATAACAAATAAATAATGATAGCTCTGGATAATGATCCCTAGAATAAAATTTAAATATACATTAGTCCATGTAGATATATGTAGAAAATTGAATACATAAAGAAGACAAAGGACAGTTCACCCTTACAGACAAATTCCAATTAATAAATGTAGAAAGAAAAAAGGAAACAGAAAACCAACATTAAGTAAACACCACAATAATAACCGTCTCAGAGGAGATTCACTAACGTATGCTAAAACTAATAAGAAAAATTTTCAAGGAAACAGAACATTTACATAGTCACAAAGTATTTCCTCCAAGAGACTTATTAAGCACAAAATGAAAAATAGTAAGTTTCCAGTGAAGAAACCGAGCACACACCACCTTAACCAAGTTTTTAAGGTCAAGAATCGACTCGACGGCACTGGGTGGGTTATCACAAATAATAAGACATATTAACAAAATGAACCCCTTCATATGATGCACTGGGAAGAACATATCACTTCTGTGGTATTTTTACCAAAAATGCATAACTTCATTCTAACCCAAATACAGGAGTATTCTACAAAATAATTGACCAGTACTTTTGATCATGAAAGAAAAGGGAAGAATGAGGAACTGTCAAAGATAGGAAGAGGCTACAAAGATAGTACAACTAAATACAACATGGTATTTTCAACTGGATGCTGGAATAGAAAAAGGACATCAACGGAAAAGCTGATGAAATTCAAATAAAGGCTGTAATTTAGTTAACAGTATTACACCAATGTTCGTTTCCTGGTTTTGATAATTGTATGATGGTTATATGAGATGTTAACATTACAGGCAGCTGGGTGAAAGGTATACAGGAGTTCTCTGTACTATTTGTGTTATTTTTCTCTAAAGTCTAAAATTAGTTCAAAATAAAAAAGTTAAATATAAAGTTCTGAAAAAACGATCGTGACAGAAAGCAGATGAGTGAGTGACTGTAAAAGAGCACAAGGGGACTTTCTTGGATGATGGAAATGTTTGTTCTAGATCATGATTGTGTTGGTGGTTACATAACTATATTGAATTGTCATAATTCATTATGTTATGCATTTAAACTTGGTGAATTTTATATGTGAATTATACTTAAATAAAATTTACAAGATTCCAGACATAAGTGTAATCTTTAAAAAAAAAGTTGTTGGGTTGAAATCCCCATATAAGCAGAATGCAGAGGAGAGATACCAAACAAGATTATATATATTCTTACCAGATTAATTAACTGAGTGTGCACGACATCTTCTACCAAAACTGCTGTTTCATGAAGAGGTCTCCTAGCATCTCCTAAAGAAAACCTGTAAATAAATTAAACACACCAACGTTAAAGGCTATGAAACTAAGAAAGGCAAAAAGTGAAAAATCTGCTTAAGAAAATACAAACTGTTATTTCAAATAAAAGACTAGATGTAAATTTTCTCTAAACAAAGAAAATAAATCTCTCCTACATAAGCAACAAATTCCAAAGAAAAATATAATGTTATCTATGCCATTTCTTGATTTGTGTAGTACGTTTTTAAAGGGCATTTACTGTTTTCAAAATGAAAAATACTAACAATGACTCCATAATACTGGCAACTGGAAAATCATGATACCACATCCAAACTACCAATAAAAGAACACAGTAATAGCCATAAAGTTATAAAAGCATGTGATAAAATCAAAATGAAAGCAGTTTAAAAATTTTTATGTTAATGCCATTTAAATTATAATTTCCAGTTACATACAAATAGATTATCAAGAACAGATAACAAAATTAATCTTGAAAGTCATTTTCCCAACTTTCATTTCTGCCAATATGGTAGACTAGATTTGTAGAGAATACCTTCCTGGTAAAGAATACCTAAAGTGCATGATAATATATTAGAAACTAACTTTTAAAGCATGCCTTAACTAGCAATGAAGAAGATAAAACCGAAGTCAAACAAGATGAGAAAATGCAGTTCCAAAGAGTTAGAGAGTACAGGAGCCAAGATTTATTCTGAAGACATTCACATATTTATAGTAGCTTAACAGCCTGGTTTTGAACTAGCAAAATATTCAAAGTAAAGGAAAGAGCGCTGAGAGCCCATACAAGGTAGGAGGTCAGTTTGAAGAACCCAATAAGGCATTGGGAAACCTGCACCCAGTGATGGTCATACCCCCAGTGTGTGAACTAGGGAAATACCAACTGCACAGAAGGAACATTGCCTATCTCAGCCAAGACTCTGAGCAGAAGAGAAAAAAAAAATTATTTTCTGAGAGCTGTTAACTATAAATTCACATTCATGACTGCTGCTAGAATACTTGCTACCCAGGTTTCTTAAAAAAAAAATCAAGCCAAAAATTAAATTAAAGTGATTCTATATTGATAGTGGCTACAGGCCACCTAGCAGGAACAAATGCAAATCATCTCTTGAAAAACACATTTTAAACAGAGACCTGAAAGAATTCCCACAGATGATATGTCAGGAGCCATAAGTTTAAAATCAAAACTCATTACATACATAAGGAAGCAATTCATCATGAGAGAGAGTGAGCAGAATCAACAAACTGCAGAATCAGACCCACAAAGGCTATAGATCTTGGAATAACTGGATTACTTACATGTATGTGAGTCATGTTTTAAAAAAGAGAAAAGTATACATACGAACAAAAAACTATCAAAATTGGTTGTATTTGAAAAAGCACTAAAGAAATACAAATGAAAAATACAATAATGTTATTTTAAAACTTAACAGATTTAAGAGAAGACTAAAAAAAACAAACAAAAAAAAAAGAGAGAAGACTAAATATAGCTAAAAAGATAGTGTTCAGAACAACCGATCTGAAGAAATCACTCATAAAACAACATGGACAAGAAAATATTATGATCAATAGTTAGACAAAACTTAGATACTGTGGTAAAATAGATTAATGTCTAGAAAAATACAAATGACCAAAACTGTTTTGAGACAACCTAAATTGTCCTATAATTTTTCAAGAAATTGAATCTGTAGTAAAAATAATCTTCCTCATTTGAAATGTTCTACTAAACATTCAAAAACAAATCTTTCTTAACTTGACACAACTCTTTCACAGAATAGAAAAAAGACACCCTCCTCCCTTTTTCTGAAGCTAGTATAACCTTGGTATCAAAACTAGAAAAGAACCATGAAAGAAAGGAACATTATGGATAAATTCTATTCATGCACATAAACAAAATAAAAATATGAGTAAAACAAAATATTAGCCAACTGAATTTTGCAATGTATTTAAACAAAGAATAATATATTATGACTAAGATATGTTTACCACAGAAAGAGCTCAAAATTTTAAAAAACTATATTAATCTAATTTACTTCAAAATATGAAAAGAGAAAAAAATATATGATTATCTCAACAGATGCAGAAAAATCACTCAACAAAATTCAACAGCCCTTCAAGACAAAAACTTTAGCAAATGTAGCCTAACAGGGAATTTCTTAAATCTGGTCAAGGGAGTCTACCAAAAACCCTATAGAAAACAACATACACTCAGTCCCTTTGAAACTCAGGTCAGTATGAAGATGCCCACTATCACCACTTTTAGTCAATGTAATACTGAAGATTACAGACAGAACAATAAGACAAGAAAATATTTAAACTATTAAGTGTTAAACAAGAAATATACTGTCCTTATTCACAGGTCATCTGAATCTAAACAGAAAATCTAAAATAATCTAGAAACAATTTATTTGAATTAATAAAAAGTTAGCAAGTCTTCCAGCTATAAGGTCCATCTATAAAAATCAACTGCATTTCTAGTCACCATCAACAAAAAGCCAGAAAATACAATTTTTAAAAATATATATTGATTATAAAATTCATACGAAAGGGACAAGAGACAAAAATAGTCAAGATAGTCTTGAAAAGTAAGGTGGGAGGATATGTTCTACATACAAGACTTATAAAGATACAGCGATGAAGACAGCATGTTATTGGTGCCAAAAAAAAAAAAAAAAAACCCATTGCCGTTGAGTCAATTTTAACTCATAGCGACCCTATAGGACAGAGTAGAACTGCCCCATAGGGTGTCCAAGGAATGCCTGGTGGATTCAAACTGCCAGCCTTTTGGTTACCAGTCATAGCTCTTAACCACTATGCCACCAGGGTTACTGGTACAAGGACAGACAAATAAACCAACAGAACAGCAACAGAATGGAAAACCTCATTAGAAAGTAAACTCCACAAGGGCAAAAAATCTTTGGTTCTGTTTAGTTATGTTCAGTTCTGAATACTTTGAACTGTCTGCAAAATGCCCCTTTTCCATTATCGTAAGTTACTTCATGTCCCACTGTACAAAAAACACGGTTATCAAAGTTAAATATTCTGAGAAAGGCTTAGTTCACTAATTGGCTCACAGATAAAACTACATACTCAATTCACTAATCTAATAAAAATATTTTATAAATACTTCTTATATCAATAAAATACACAAATGGCAAGTTATACCTCAAGGTTTTACAAGTTAACGCTTTTCTACTACATACAGTCCTCATCAGCATAAACATGTGAAGTGTCTTCAAAGCAGCTATGAAGATGTATACTATCAGGTATGTCATTTGATAAATACATTATTTTAATTTTAATTTTCAGGGTTGTTGGTACTTCAGCTTTTCCCCACAGTTCTTCTCACATTACCAGGTCTCTTGCCTACCCAGAGAAAGCTAGATATTGGCCTGGTGGTTTTTGCAAAATAGAAATGAAAACCACTACAACCAGCCAAAGTCGTCTTTTTTCTTTTTTTGCTCTGCAATGTATGTGGTATTTTTAAGCCACTTAAGGACAAAATCTAAGTAACTGATAATTACACCAATCTTTTTTCTTCCCTCTTAAAGATCTACTGACCACTCACTGATGTTTTGACTGACTTGCCCTGGGTCTATTCCCAGCCAAAACAGTCTGATAACCAATCCCTACATAGATTGCCTAGATGGCTGTAAGAACACCAGTACTGCTGGACCAGCCTCCACTTAAGGTCTTTCAGGAAACCCCTAAAAAGGTTTGTCACTCTCCTGGTCTTTTACGGTAGCTTCATGGCTATGTCAAACTATGCTCCGATTTAGGAAGGACTGTGGCTCTGATAGCCATGATTACAAGCAGCAAGTCCAGAGCAATCCTGCAGGATTCCACTGGGTAATGGCAGTGTGGCAGAGTCATTTACATCCTACATTCTTACCCAAAGCAAGACTGGTTTTATTCAATCCCAGGACAAATATCTCACTGAGCACTAGGGCAGCTTACTCTGCAATTCCCTTGTCAAGTGCATAATGAAAGTATGAAATAAATGAAACAGTTCATGAGGTGAAGTTAAACTCCTTATTCTGTACACTTACAGTCAGATACAGGAAGATGTATGCTGACCAAAACCATGGGATACTGTTCCAAAAAGCCTGAAAAACTTCAAACTGACCCATTCTGTATTTTTCCATTATGTGTGCCCAACACAGTCTAAAAGTGGGGGAGATCCTTTAAATAGACACCTATTGAAAAATAAAAAAAATACTATAAATAGAAGGTGCCAGAACAGAAGAAAAGAACTACTTACAAAGATATTTCCAAAACACAGAAAACAAATTTTTAAAAATATGCAGAGTCTAACTATAGTCATGCTGTGCTCTCAAAAAAACAACAAAATCCATTTCAATAGTTTCTAACAGCAGTTTAAAAAATGGGGGCTGGATATTTGCTCAACAGTCTATGTTGACCCCATATTTGAACATCACATTTATTAGTAATCTATGCCCAGATGCTTTCCCACTATGGCAATACACTTTGTCTATAAATTCTAAAACATCATTTCACTTCAAAATCGTTTGCTATGCTCTGATATACATGATAATGTATCCATAGACCCATTATGTTCACATGCACTTATCCCTAACTGTGAAAGGCAATCAACTCCAAACTCTTTTACTTAATTTGTGTTATTGTTGAGAATATACACTGTAGAACACACACCAATTTAACAATTTCTACATTTACACTTCAGTGATCTTGATTACATTCTTTGAGTTGTACAACCATTCTTACCCTCCTTTTCACTTTGTTCCTCCTCCATTAACATAAACTCATTACTTCCTGAAGTTCTTACCTAATCTTTTGAGTTGCTGATGTCAATTTGATCCCATATAGGTAGATCTTAAAAGAGCACAGTGCTCAAGGCAGACATTCTTTACCAGTTAAACTACTGTTTGGTTTTATGAAGACTTCAGGGGATATTTTTGGTTTAAGGTTTAAAAATTATCTCAGGGCAATAGTTTCAGGGGTTCATCCAGCCTCTGTGACTCCAGAAAGTCTGGATTCTGTGAGAATTTAAAATTCCATTCTACATTTTCCCCCTTTTGATCGAAGATTCTAGTGATGAAAAGAAATTAGACTGGAAGGTAGATGACCTGGTTCTAGTTGCCATTAAGCAGTACTCTAACCTTGACAAATAACTTCTCTGAGTATCTCAGTTCTTCAGTCACATAAGGAGGGGACTGAATTAGATGATTTGAAAGATGCTTTTTTCACATATTTAATTTTGGCCTATGAAAAAAACAGCTATAATCCTTAAATCCCAAACATGTCTGTCTTTAAAATCTTAGATCAAAATCTTCAGTCATAGTAACTCCAAACCCTTTTAATGGTATAACTCATCAGCAAAAAAAAAAAAAAAAAAAAATTGAGTAAGCACAAGCAATATGTGTATATTACTTCTTTTAAAATCATATAAATTTAATACATACTGTCATTAGGATGGCCAATCATCCCGGTTCACTTGGGAGTGAGGGGTTTCCCAAATGATTTTCTACCAAATAAATCAGCCTAATAAGTACTAAATTTTTAATAAGTACTAAAAGGTCGTGACATACTGTATTCTTACGCAAACAATGCACGTCTTCCATGTTTGCTTGCCAACTGCTCCCTCCCCCTCAGATATTTTCGTTATAATCACCACTATGCTAATTTTTTTACGTTGCTGTAAAAAAATTAGCATAGCAAGCTTATAAAAATACCGCGAGGAGGGAGGGTGCAGTTGGCAAACAAATGTAGAAGGTGTGCATTATTTGCATAAAATATGATGCTCTTCACAACAAAAGGACAAGACAGAAAACGGGTTCTTTCAAGGGGAATGAATAATAAATACAACTTGTATATACACTTTCAAACCACAACCCTATTATTTCAGTTCTAAGGCCCCAAAATAGAGAAACAAATAGCACTTGTGGAATTTATCCTTTCATCTGGAGTTGATGCTTTTCCATGCTTTGAGGTTGAGAGTGAAACTCATGATGGTGGATGAGGAGTGACTTCTCATAGTAGTCACTGTTCCCACTTGGGAAGAAAGGGCACCAAGATGAATGAGCTGCCAGAGATGTGAGCCCAAAAAAACAAATGCAGCTCACATGGCCAGTATCCAGCTAAGAAGGTTACAATAATGCAGCTAAAAGTGCCCTCACATCCTGGCCATCAGCTGCAAAGAAGTCAGTAGTGATGAAAAGAAATTCGACTAAAAGTTAGATGACCTGGTTCCAGTTCCTGTTGAGTAGGGCTGTAACCCTGGCAAGTAACTCACCTGGGTACCTCAGTTCTTCAATCATATAAGGACGGGACTAGATCAGGTGGTTTTGAAAATGCCTTTTCCAATATATAATTTTGTCCTGTGATGACACAGGTATAATCCTTAAATCCAAAACATGTCTGTCTTCAAGACTGAGGTAAGACTATTCTAGGAAAATTAGCTTTACAGAGTAAATTGAGTGGAAAAAAAAAAAAATTGAGTAGCAATCATAAGAGGAAAGAGAAATAAGAAAATGGGTAACACAGATTAAATAAGTGAACAAAAACGAATGGAGGAAGGGCAATAATGCTACAATTTATGTTATGTGTGGAAATAGTTTCCAAGAAACATTCTATTGCCCCTTCAAGGAGTCAAAGTAGTGTTTGCACTGGCAATAATATCTCAGAATTTTATATTATTCTTTTTCAGTATATTTATGGGGCCCACCATGAATCTAAAATACTTGTTTTCAAAATTTCAAGTACCAACTAAGAATAAAGGGGAAGAATCTGATTAATTTTAACTGAAGAATTCTGAAAGAGAAGCAAAAGCAGTATGTTTGGCAATAATCTGTAGCAGACAGCATGCTGGGCGAGTCACCAAGAATACAAGGCCGACAAGCAGATCTGCTCATTAAGGCATCCAGGAACCAAACATAAAAGAAAGGACAAAGAGACGTTTCTTTACTACCATGTGTGTGTCTTCTTGGATGCTGAGTTGCTTTCAGTACTTACCACTGGCTACAAACTCTAATGTGGTTAAATTATTGTGGATGCTGTGGTTAAGTAATTGCTGTGGTCTTGGGAGCTAGTTAGTTTTTTTTTTTTTTTATTAGCTCTGGTTTTTTGGATGATTTCCTACTTCAGGTAATTGACATTACTTTGGAATTGTACTATGTGACTACTGCTTGGTGTAAGAAGGCCCAGAGTGACTTTCTGTCCCCAAAAGAAAGTTTCCTTTTTCCCTTCACTACTATTTGATTATATATTTATAGACTACATATTACTATAATACCCAGGAATTTCTCCTAACTGGAATTAGAATGAATAGCAGGCTAGAGCCCTAACGTACACTCTAGTCAGCTAACTTGGCGCTAGACAACACACGCAAACACAGACATCATACTGTTTATGTCATTCTTACCCAATATTTGTTGAGACTCATTTACTCCCTGTCCCCCAAAAAAAAAAAAAGGTGCAAAAGTTTGGCCGCAATTAGTCATTTAAAGCAATCGGACAGTCGTAAACACATGCAGGTTATTCTTACTTGTCAATTTTTAATAACTCTACTCTTCACAACTCTATGATTTTACTTATTTATTTATCTGAATTCAGTTAACAATGGCTTTGAGAAAGTAAAAATATAAGTAAATTGAAATATCAAGTATCTAAGACAGTTTTTCTAGCTTGTTTCTTATAGCTTACTTTCTCAAAATCCTTTTCCCCACCCTCCTTACTATAGTGTATATTTATATATAATTTTTACTCCATTAAAGTATAAATATCTGAAGATACAGAAAAATCAAGATTATAAAATTTATGATCTAAAATAATACCAATGTGAAAAATACAGAGATACATACATTTTTGTTTAAAATAAAAGGCAAGATGGAGTAATATCTCAAAAATTAAATATTTAAATCATCTACGGGTATTAATCACTCAATCAAGAAATATTTACTAAGTACCTACTTTGTGCTAGCCACTGTTTTAAGTATTTAGGATACATCAGTAAACAAAACAGACAAAAAAATAAGTGGGGCTTACATTACTGTGGAAAAACACAGTAAAAATGTACATAATAAATGACTAAATAAATTATATATATTAAAAAGATGATGGGAAAAAAGAAAAAGCAGAATGGAATCAGGTGTTAGGAAACATGTGCAGGGGAAGGGAGGCAGTGTGAAATATTAAAACGAGTATTTATTCATTTTTGATGAGTGAAAAGAAATTGCTTTTAAGAACTGAGAGAGAAGAAATAAATTAGAAAATTTTCTTAAACCAAAATTTTCTAAACCCAAAGAAAGCTCACCTAGAACTATCAGAGCACAAGGCACAGAAGTGTGCATCTGAGGAAGTTTACAAAAAATTGTAAAATGGCCATATTAATTCCTTCTAACAGTTTGTTACCAGAATAAAGTTCTTGCCTCTCACTGGTCAAGAATGAACAGGTAAGACATGGAGAATTTTCTATATGAGCAAAACTTTATTGAAGAGTCTTGTAAGCGGAGACAAAGAGGGCCTAGAGCAATGCTTACCCCTGTCTCACAGAACAAAAACTACCCTGGGTTTTTAAAAGTTCTTGGGCAGTTAAAGATTCATGTTTATTCACAGGCATAGGTGGGGTTTTCTAGCAAGTGGCCCGTTTTAGGCGGGGATAGGTTAACTAAGGTGCGTGCGCCACAGCTTCTAAGATGGCTTCTGTCCCAGAAGCCTCTGGGATTTGTAGCAGGACTTATTGTGGGGTGTCATGCCTGCACAGTCTCTCACTCCCCGAGTTCGATTCCTGGCTGCTGCTGTTGCCCCTCACTGCCCCTGGTGGAAGGTCACATAGCGGTCACAGGTGGATTTTCTGCACATGTCCCTGGGGCTGGTTTTCTCCAGCTGTTTCTGAAAGACAACTTTAAAGAAGCTTGCGGGCTATTTTCTGATACCCTTTTTTGCCCCATTGTTCAGCAGAATGGCTTTGTTTCTGTGCCCTGCCCATTTCCTGTTACTTTTTGCAGATGTGGGGGGCCCTCTGTGGCCTGTCTTAAGTTCATAAGGCAATTTTGCTAATATTTCCTATATTCCTAAAAAGCATACATCCCCATCTTCCAGTTAAAATGGATAGCAGCGAAGACCAAATGATCGTAAGTGTCCCTGTTTGAGGAATAGGAAAGATACAAATGAAAAGTAGAGCAATCACTGAAAGTCAGTTCAGAAGGGAACCAAAGAATTTAGTCCATTTGTCTGGTTTTAAAAAGAAGGAAAATAAAGGCCAAAGAGGTTAAATAACCACCTCAAGGTCACAAATCCAGTTAGATTTAAAAGGCAAATCCTAGGCCTTCTAATTTATTCAGAACTTTTCTACCATACGTGCTAAATGTGCAAAAACTAACAAATCAAGCGAACTAACCTTAAATGATCATTTAGCGAAGATTAAGATTGATCAAACAATATAAAGGAAGTCTGGTTCAAGAACTTTGTAGAACTAATTAATTTTTCAAAAGATTTTTAGGGAGATAGGTAGTAACATCAAGAAAGTTATTTTAGTCCTTTAGGCTCCCAAAACATTTAATTACATAAAGTCCTAATCACTATCTTATTTTTGCTAAAGCTTAACAGTCAAAGATTTAACTTCTAGAACACTGGAATAAGGCACACTACAATTATAACAACAGCTTATACTCATATAGGACTCTTCTCACTATTTCAAGCAAACTGTGAATATGCAAAAAGGATACAATATCACCCACATTTTACAGACTTTCGATCAGAGATTAAAGAAGGTTAAGGGATTTGACTATGGCATTAGCAATACTAAGTGTCAGAATTACATGCTTTGAGATAGACATGTAGAGAATTTTGCAGTATATAACCTTTAGAAAATTACCCACATAAAATAGATATAAACAGAGCATATGGTAGTAGTTCTGCCCAAATTAGTGTTGTCCTGAAAAAAAAGGATAGTGTGATTCAGCGAGTTTGGGAACGCCTAATATTTTAATCTTCTCTAGGTTTGTAACAAATGTTACTGTATTAAAGGCTCTGAAGGGTCTGCAGAAAACAACAAAAAACCCTTTTGTTTTCGGTGTACTAACTGTGCATATAATCGTTTTTCTAAGGCCCCCATAGTTGTATAGCATTGAAAATCAATCTTTGAAACAATGACTTAAGCCAAGAGAGGTCCAAAATGACTTAAGGACTTAAGTGACGGGATTCCAAATCAACTGCAGTCCAAGGCATTAGAACTTCAGAGTCAAATTCTTCAGTTTTAAACAATGAGATGATGATGGTGGTGATAGTAACAAACACTTGAGTTCTTTAAAATTTATTTATTCATTCAACAAATATTTGTTGAAAGTCCACAGATCACGAACTAGCTGAAAATTTAAAAAATTCTCACAAACTATGGAAATGACTGATTTTCTATAGCCATGGTAGTAACAACTAGCCAGTTTCAAATGAGTACCTTCCTTTCTACAGGTGATGTCAACTTCCAGAAGAACTCCAATCCCTGAACTCCATGCTTCTCAAAAACCAGTAAGATCAGGAAACCTTCCTTGCTGAGAAACTATATGTGGCCAGCATACCTCTCCCTTTTTATGTTGTTGCTGTCTGCTGCCATCAAGTCAGCTCCTGGCTCACGGTGATCCCACGCACAAGAGGATTAGATCATCGTGATCCATATGGTTTTCACTGGTTGATTTTTGAAAGTAGTTCACTGAGCCTTTCTTCCCAGTCTTGGGAAGCTCTGCTGAAACTTGTTCAGCATCATAGCAACTCACAAGCCTCCAAAGACAGGTGGTAGCTACGCTTAAGGTGCAATGGCTAGGAATCAAACCCAGATCTTCTGCATGGAAGGTAAGAATTCTATCAGTGAACCACCACTGCCGCCTCGGATATTCAGATATTAAGTGATAGCCTCATTATACTTTGACACAGTATATGAGAAGGTCTGATCTTACAAATCTGTCAGTCTAAACTCTCTTCTATTCTCCCTTTTAACTTATTTTCAAAGACTTCAAACCTATAGAAAAATTGAATGAACAATACAATGTTGTTAGGTGCCCTTGAGTCAGTTTCTATGCATAGCAACCTCATGTACAACAGAACAAAACACTGCCCAGGCCTGCACTATCCTCACAATCATTGCTATTTCTGAGCCCACTGTGTCAATCCATCTCGTCAAGGGTAGTCTTCTTTTTCGCTGACCCTCAAACTTACCCAGCATGATGTCCTTCTCTTGATAACATGTCTCTCCTGATAACATGTCCAAAGTATGTGAGATGAAGTCTCGCCATCCTCACTTTCAATGAGCACTCTGGCTGTACTTCTTCCCAGACAGATTTGTTCGTTCTTCCGGAAGTCCATGGTATATTCAACATTCATCACCAACACCAAGATTCACAGGCATCATCAGTTCTTCTTTGGTCTTCCTTTTTCATTGTCCAGCTTTTGCACGCGTATGAGGCTACCAAAAATACCACGGCTTGGGTCAGATGCACCTTAGTCCTCAAAGTGACAATATGATGAAAACCTATATACCCTTCACTTAGAATCGCCAGTCATTAACACTTTGGCACATCTGCTATACCTCTCAATACATATCCATATGTTTGTACCTTTATCTATATCTATTTTTCTTTGAACAGTAAACATCTAAGCGCTTTACATGTGTGTGGCATATTTGCATGTATTATGCCATTTAAACCACTTAGTGACTCACTATCACTATATCTATCCTTCCTCTTCTTGGAGAGGTCTTCCTTATAGTAAGTTAAATTTTAGATTTTTTTAAACTGCCACACACTGGGCTTAGTTTTACCCTCTGGAACAAGGAGGAAATATCAAATCTTTCTTTTACATGACAAGTCTTCAATAATACAAAGAAATCTTGCTTTAAATTTTTATTTTATTCTTTTTTGTTAAATAGCATCTTGTTACAATAGCTTTATCAAGATATCATTCACATACCATAAATTCACTTGTTTAAAGGGTACAATTCAATGATCTTTAGTAAACATACAGAGTTGTACAACCATCACCACAATCCAATTTTAGAACATTTCCATCATTCCAAAAACATGCCTGCCCATTTACAGCTAACTTTAGTCCCAGCCCCAAATAACCAAGCCCCTCTGGTCTTCTTCAGGTTAAAGAAGCCTCATTTCTCATCATAGGTCTTAATTTAAATGGCAAGTCTTTGGACAGACCTTCCCCAGCTACCATCACTTTGAATCCCCACTTGAATCAGAGTGGTCCTGCATTTATTTGGTTTATATATTGAGGTCCTGTGAAAGATTTTTTTTGGAGAAAAAGGCTGCAAACCTTTTAAATAAACAAAAGGAATGAAAACCTCCAGTCTAAGTGTTGAAAAAGGCATAAATTAAGAATAAAGCCTTGTAGCAAAGAGGTATCCCAGAAGACAACAGATCCATTTATCAATAATTTGGGGAGATTAGATTTGAATCAGCTTTCAAGTAGCTTTTGTCTGCACTACAATTCTCCATCTCATCCAGAGAAACATTTAGAAAGCTGATGATAAATGTCTTGCTGAAATTTTGTACACTACTGCCATGGCATTACCATATCAGAAAGGGAAATTTTACTCTTACATAAACTGTAAACTCATGCAAATTCCTACTAATTGCAAATCCTACGTCTGGATTGTGGTAACTGTTGTACAACTCTGTGTTCATCTTTCCTAAACACATGAGTATAAATGTTTCATGTGGCATTGTATAAGACTGCTATCAAGTTCACCATGGTACCTTCCCTTATCATTTTTAAAAATGGAGCCAACTTGTGCTAAAATTATAACTTAATTACAATCCTTTAAATAGTATTCTAGAAAATTCACCTGGCAATAATTAAATCACTGCTGTATATAACCTCTCTCCTAACAAATCTGAATTCCTGGAATATAATTTGCCACCAAAAACAATGGTTTTAGTCTCATCTACTAGAATACTGACTAAATAAACGTGTCAATTAAAAAATACGGAAAAGGATGCAAAATTGCTGCCTTACCCATTAAGCAACTCAAAAATTAATTGTGCAAACATTCATGACTGCCAACAGGAAAATGTTTACTATATTCCAGCTGTGCCACATAACACATTCCATTTGTACCTTCACAAAGGTATCAGCTTCAATCAGGAAGTGTACAAGGTGACTGCCTTTCTAGAATATATAAACTGGATACTGATCGGTCACATTTGTTTTGAAAAAATTGAGAAAAAGTTTAATCACAAAGCCTCAACAATGTTTCTCAACTCAAACTGGAATATAGCACATTCATCAGATATGAATTTTCAGTGTGTCCTCCAGCACACAGATAAGAAAATGATAACTGAGAAAGATGTCTGAGAATAAACACACAGGACATATTAAATGATCTTTTGTTTTTACTTTAAATTACAGACTACAACTTTAAAAATTTGATGTATACAATAAGAACTTTTTATAGATGTTTATAAACAGTATATTGAAACTCACATGCTAAACTTTAAATTACACATATATTGCTAAGAAAGTTTATTCTGCACTTCTAGAAACTTACAATGAATAACATTGAGTCTTCTAAATGTATTAAAATATTATTAAAAACATGTAGCTATGTATACTTAGCAAGCACCAGCCTACATAGGATGAAGTGTCTATAGGCACTAACTCGCTTTGAGGTAGCAAATACAAATATTGGTAATAATTAATATCAATAAAAGAGATAATAGTAGTTAAAACTTAAGCTTGGAACCATCACAGAATCCTACAACCATCAAACTCCTTTGCTTATTACATAAAGGTCTGCAAAATCTCACTTCTTAGCCCTTGCCTCTGCCTAGAAGAGGCTTCGCTGTACCCCCACAAATTACCACCACCTTTCATCACCTGTTTAATGCCATCATGTCTTGATCAAATGTGCTCCCCTTCCACGAAATCTTCCCTGGCCCCACCCTAAGATGAGCTAATTATACTCTCAGAAATGTGAACTTGCATAGCCACAACATAAAATTTCTACATTAGTACTAATAATGAGAATAACAGAATTCTAACCCTCACCAGTCTGGCTCCAAACTCTGAAAGTCAAACCCCTGACTGCCCTATAATATTGTCTTTCATAAAAACTGAAGAGAACTCAAATGTAATTTATTTCAACTTCCATCATAATAAAAATAAAAACATTAAAAAGACCGTAAAATATATATATCCAATAAGCGTAGCTGCAGTAGGGTACTGGATGGCACTTAGATGAAATTACAAATGACTTTCGACCATTAATGTGGTGCAGGCAGAAATGCAAACCAATGTATTAAAGGCTAAGGCAGCTGAGTTTAAGAGATCAAGAATTGGAACGTCAAATGCTTTTTACATCAAGTCAGAAAATCAAATCTACTAAAAGGGTGAAGAGATCTTCCAGGTCAAATGCACATAAATGACCTCCTCTCTCTCTATTCACTCAAACAGTTGAGTTTTCTACATGAAATTAATTGTAAATATGAAAACTATGTATCTGGGAGAATCCTTTGTGCCTTTATAAATCACATGCAAATACCTGGGGTTCTGGGAAAAGTTGAGAAATTATTGTATTAAACAACCTAAAAATTCCCAAGGCTAAAGCTTGGTAAAAATGTATGGTTAATCTCATCATACTAGATGTGTTACAATACAGAATATCATACATAGATTCAAATTGATACTTTGAAACAGGTTGATTAACAAGGTATATAATTATATTAAGAGTGAAACTGTCCTGGCAGCTTAAAGATACCAATATCACTCATACATTATAAACAGAGGGTTTGGTAAACAGAGAAAAACCTAAGCCCAGGGTCTTCTCCAATTGACTCCAAGAACCCAGGATTTCTGATTTCCATAGCCTCAAGGTCTGACAGGTGAAAGAGCTAGAACATTTTTTACTGTTAACAAATTTCTTATTTTCCAGATGCAGGGAGTTCCCTCTCTTCCCTCATGCTTGAAAATTTTCAAAAAAATTATGAAATTATGTTTAACTGATTGTCAAAATACAACTTTCATGGCTGGATGATTTGAATGAATATTTAAATTTCAAATTAAAACATTTATATTGTACTATTCAATTCTTCATCAAGTTCAGACAGCTTATTTCTACTTACAGATGTATTATTATTATTTTTTTTACTCAATTCTTCATCAAGTTCAGACAGCTTATTTCTACTTACAGATGTATTATTAAAAGCTCTAAGTGAATAAAAAAAAATTAAATGAAAGAAGAAAATAAACAGAGTGCCATAATGAAAAATATTTTCTGTATACATGAGCTTTAACTTTAGAAAATAGAATGCAAAATTAATTTGTTTACTCAACTATATTTCCACATAGGCGTCAACTTTATTATGCTGTTAAAATACAATAAACAACCTACAATAATCTCTTCCGGACATTGGGGGGTGGGGAATTGGGAGGATTCGTGAGGAGGGTAGAAAAATAACAAGGTTGTCTGTAGCACTTTTGGTACATGTTGTACGAATAACAGGTATTTTTTTTTACCTCAAAATTCTTTAAATAACACATACTCAAAGCCACACACTTTCGTAGAAGGAAGGTTTTCTTTAAGAAAATTTAAGAACAATTTGACAGCATCTTTAGAATAAGAACAAAGATTTTTACAAACACTGATGTTAAAAATATCTCCTTTTCATTTATTTGCTAAGAAAACAAAACAGTGGAAGTAGAAAGGTTAATAAATACACCATCAATAATTTTATTTTGGTAACTGACTTTATCCTAATGTCTTGCTAACGAAGTAAAGCCTTAGTGCTAAATCGGCACATAATTAAAGTCATCAGAGATAGAAAGATTACTTTCATATCCCTCAAAGTTTTGTTTTTGTTTTAATTCTGTAAAAAGGAAACAAATTGAGAGTAATGTTGAAGAGAATTCACGGCCGAAGGAGATATTTCCAAATTAAATCAAGAGGGACACTCTATGTGCATTTTCTAACTTTCAATCATATTTAATACTATGCTTTCAGATCCAATTAAGAATAACATTCATCTGAAGATTGCTGAATTCCTTACTTTTGGATTGTACACTTTAATGTGAAAGGTGGAAATGTGGGGGTCTACATGTTCTATTTTTCAGCTTTATCATTAACATATTTGATGACTGGCGATAAATTTCTTAACATCAGCAAAATATTCTAGGTATCTCATTAGTTAATAGAGATTAGACCCAAAAATTGGCATGTTTAAGTGTAGTACTAAATAAATTTAACCCTATTTTATTTACTGGGTTCCCGATTAAAAAAATGTCCAACACAAGCATAAATATCCTATATTTTTATGCAAGACCGCATGCTTTTTACATTTATTTGCCAACTGCGCCCTCCCCCTATGAGGTATTTTCATAAGTGTCATTATGTCAGTTTTTTACATGTTGCTGTAAAAAAAATTAGCATAGTATACTTATAAAACTACCTCTAGGGAGGAGGGCAGGGTTGGCAAACAAATGCAGAAGGCTTACCTTGTTCATGTAAAAATACTGTACATCTTAATTTAAATATAAATTCAATTCAGTTTAACAATATTCACTGAGCATGAATTAGAACGAGAACCCTCACCTAAAGGCTGAAGACTTCAAACATGAATAGTATCAAGTCCTTGTGAACTTGAAAAATAGTATAGCACATTTGGTAAAATGAGCATACAAATAAATGAGTACAATTCTCCCTTGCAGTCAATCTAGCACAAAGTTTTACTGATTATCTACTTTTTTTTTTCTTTGTCTTTTTAGTGTGTGAGGTAATGTAAGAGATTGGGGGGGGGGGGTGCGAAACTATTGCTATAATCCAGGCATCAGCAAACATTTTCCGTAAAGGGTCAGAGAGTATATTTTTCACTTTTGCAAGCCATAGGGTCCCCGCCTCAACTACTCAGCTCTGCCATTGTATTACCAAAGCAGCAATCAACAACTTGTAAATGAATGGATGAGCAGGGGTGTTTTCCAGAAAAGCTTTATCAAGAGCCATTGAAATTTGAATTTCATGTAATTGTGATGTGTCACAGAATATTTTTCTTTTTTTTCCAGCCATCTAAAAATATAAAAACCATGTGAAGCTCATGGGCTATTCAAAAAACAGGCAACTGACCAGATTTGGCCCTTGGGCAGTGGCATCACTAGGGGGTGCAGACCACACCGGGTGACTCTGAAAAAGGGGGTGACACCAAAATGACTGTCTATAAAAATATCCCTGTAGTTAGTGATACTAACAAAAACATTTTCGTAAGCCCAGATTACATGTATCAATATACCTACAAGGCTAAAACTCTGTGCTCATTTACTTTTTGAGCCTTCTAATGCACTCCAGTCCAAGCTGTCGTTACTACCCAATTACAATGACACTTCCAGTCACGTGGTTTCATCTGCACATGCTACAAGCACTCGTTTTTTGTTACTGCCAGTGTTTTTGCATTTGATGATTTTGTCAAATTTTCTGGTGTTTTAGCTACAATATTGTGTAATTGCCATTTGTGAACCTATATTGGAAACCCTGGGGGCATAGTGGTTAAGTGCTACAGCTGCTCACCAAGAAGTCAGCAGTTTGAATCTGCCAGGTGCTCCTTGGAAACTCTATGGAGCAGTTCTACTCTGTCCTATAGGGTCGCTATGAGTCAGAATCGACTCGACGGCAGTGGGTTTGGTTTTGGATCAATAACTTTTTTGAAAATGAAGTGGTAATTAAAGGAAAAGGAATGATATACAGGAATTACAATTTATGAGTAACATTAGTAAAAAAAAAACATTACTAAGGCTTCTGTATGGTCTGTTACGGGAATAGGTCAGAGGGGAGGAAATGACACCATGAGTTACTGCACTGGGTGACACCAATCCTAGTGATGCCACTGCTCTTGAGCCATGGTTTGCCAGTCCCTAGTATAATCAAACATCAGTATCAAATAATACATGAATTAAGAATGACTCTAGTAGGTACATAAGGAGCCCTGGCGGCACAGTGGTTAAGCACACGGCTGCTAACTGAAAGGTTGAATATTTAATTAGGTTGCCGCCATTAATGGGACCTGGTATTCTCAATGTCCATATGGTGTCTGCTCACTTGGGCTCATGTGCAACTAAGTAATCCAAGTAATGACGACAAAGACTAACTTCGTTCCAAAAGGAGGGAATATAAGCAACCTGAAAATTCTTTTAGATCCATGCCAATTTTTTTCTTTTTCATGATGAAGCCTCACATTAAAGAGGGGAGAAACCGTATTTTTCCTAGAGCAAACAAAAGCATACCCACCCCACTTAGGAGGTCCTTCTTATCCTAGTCATGCTTTTACATTTTCATTAAGTGGTCTCTTAATGGCTTAAATGCTAGTAAGGCCTCATCTCATCAGGGAAAAAAAAAGAAATTGGGGCATTGTCTTGGGTTAAGGTCACCCAGTAAGAAATAAAGTCAGTCAGTGTCTTCGCTATCTAGTGCTGCTATAACAGAAATACCACAAGGGGGTGACTTTAAAAGAAGTTTATTGACTCACAGTTTAGGAGGCTATAAGTCCGAATACAGGGCGCCAGATCCAGGGGAAGGCTTTTTCTCTGTGTCAGCTCTAGGGGAAGGTCCTTGTCATCAATCTTCCCCTGGTCTAGGAGCTTCTCAGCACAGGACCCTGGGTCCAAAGGACATGCTCTGCTCCTGATGCTCTATTCTTGGTGGCATGAGGTCCCTCTCCTTTCTGCTTTATTCTTTTACATCTCAAAAGACACTGACTAAAGATACAACCTAATCCTGCGATTGAGTCCTGCCTCATTAACATAACTGCCTGGAATCCTGCCCCATTAACATCATAGAGGATAGGATTTACAGCACATAGGATAATCACATCAGATCACAAAATGGCAGACAACCACACAATACCGGGAATCACGGCCTTAGCCAACTGGACACATTCTGAGGGGGACGTAATTCAACCCATAACAGTCAACAACATCAAGGCTACCACAGGATTGTTAGAGTACCTTAGTTGTTGTTATTTTAAGAGTACACATCAATATTTAACTTTGATTAATACAATGTAGGATGGTTTAAGACTATTAAGAAGGACTAAAATCATGAGATATTTGTTACCTTCGTTCTGTATTTTTATAGCCCCTAAATCCATTGCCATCGAGTTGATTCCAATTCATAATGACCCTACAGGAAAGGAGAACTGCCCTGTAGGGTTTCCAATGCTGTAATCTTTACAGAAGCAGACTGTTACATCTTTCTCAGGTGGACTGGCTGGTGGGTTCAAACCACCAACGTTTTGGTTAGCAGACGAGCTCTTAACCACTATGCCACTAAGGCTCCTTTTATTCTGACAGCACATCTTGAAAATGTGAATTTACTAGAAATGTTAAATAAAACATATCCTTAATTTGAATTTCCTCACATTCTCTCACAAAAGGCAGATTGATCTAAGCCACATTTACCTGCAAAAAAACAAAGCTAGTTGCCTGTAAGTTGATTCTGTGTGTCAAAGTAGAACTGTGCTCCAGAGGGTTTTCAATAGCTAATTTTTTTTTAAGTAGATTGCCAGGCTTTTCCTCAGAGTGTCTCTGGGTAGACTTCACCTTTTGGTTAGTAACGAGCAGTTTAACCATTTGTACTACCCAGAAACTCCATTTTTAAAAAAAATCTAGCTGTTACAACTCCTTGTATTGTTTTTTCTTCACAGGCTTCTAATTTATACAAACATTTTATCTGGAATCTCTTCTAAACTTTTCCCCAAAGTACTATTTTCTATAATGTGTAGAATTAAAACAGGTGTAGAATCAAATCCAAGCCATTAAGCATAGTCCCAAAATTATAATGACCTATACGGCTCTAAGGAAACCCTGGTAGCGGTTAAGAGCTATGGCTGCTAACCAAAGGGTCAGCAGTTCAAATCCACCAGGCAGGCACTCCTTGGAAACTCTATGGGGCAGTTGTACTCTGTCCTATAGGGTCACTATGAGTCAGTATCGACTCGACGTCAACAGGTATATATATATATATATATATATATATATATATATATATATATATATATATATATATATATATATATATATACAGTTGTAAGATAAGAAAAACTGACTTGGACAAAAAATACCTAGAGTTGGAGAGATATATTAAAATACTTCTTTGGTAAAAAATAAATAAATAAATAAATAAGAAAAAAAAGACCTCTTTGGTAATAAATTAGTAAAGGTATAAAAAAAGCCATCGTATACTAAGTACAAATTTGGGGATACGGATTCCATTAGTTTTTAAAGCAGCACTTGAGATTTCTGCAGTTGATAAATTAAATTTATACCTGGCCTTAACAATATCACCTTAAGCGTAGGTAAGAGGAAACCCTGGCTTGGGCCCCAGTATCACAAACAGAACAACATCAACACTCCTCACTGACACAGTATGACCCAAAACATCCATTCTCATGACTAACACCATTTAGACCCCAGAGAAAAACCTCTCCACATTTCTCAAAACAAAAGCCAACTGCATCAGAATGCTACGAAGGTTTGTGGGTTGTGTCCCTACTGACATGCGAAATGCACAGTGCTTGGGGACTGGGGAGGATTAAGTGGTGGCAATGCTTAGCTTCTGAAATCCTCCTCTCAGGCATCATCAATGCAAAAGACTCTTGCATTACAGCGTACCATTTTCAAATAGTGACAAGTATCTGTTTTCTTGCTTCTCTTCCAGTTCTGATATGCAATTTCAGAGGTACTTGGTGGCACAGAGGCTATGCACTCAGCTGCTAACTCAAGGGTGGGCAGTTCAAACCCACCAGCTGCTCTGCGGGAGAAAGATATGGCAGTCAGCTTCCACAAAGATTACAAATCTGTAAAGATTATAGCCTTGGAAACCCTATGGGGCAGTTCTACTATTCCCTATAGAGTTGGAATTGACTTGAGAGCAATGGTTTGGTTTTTTGGTTTTTATAGTGCCATATGGTACTGAGCCTCCATTTATATTCCTGCACTGTGCCTGTTAATGCTTGGTGTGGGCTTAAGTAAAAACTGGATCAGACAGATTATGGCTCCAGTAAAATATCATTTCTATCAGAGTTCTTTTTTTGGTCATTGAAAAGAATGGTGTTGTGTTTGGAAACTTTTGGATTAAAAATACTGAAAACTACTGACCCTAAACTATTCCCCCAAAATGGATACCTTCCCTGTTTTTAAAGATTTCCCGTAAATGAAAGTCCAAAGCTGTATTACTGTTTATGTTAAAAGTTTCCATTTTCAGTTTATTTGTATTTCACCCATTTAAAAAAAAAATGTTTTGAAAAAGGAGATTCGCAGAGAATGTTGGCCACATTTTCAAAGGGATCCGAACATGATCTCTCAAAACATGAGTTTACAAGCTCCAGCACGTCTCCCAACTGAGATTTGTGCATTTTACTGTCACCTAGGTGCATAAATTTAAATTTGAAGGCTACTTATCAAGCACAGTAACTGAAAACTTGCACTAAACTCACAAGTGTGCAAAGAAGTAAATATCCATGGGGGGGGGCCTGATTTACAGGGTGGGCCATTGAAAACAGTTCCCATTTAATAATGCGGCTGTGTACTGGGCCTCTTTTAAATGGGCCACCCTGTATGAAGCTTAAGTCCAAGATAAAAAATGTCCTCCCTTGAGAATTTTTAAAAACCAAAAACACTGTAGGTTTAGTGGTTATTTTTAAGGTTTTAGATGGTTTCTTTGGACTCCTCTAGAACTGAAAAAAGGTGGATACACATTTAAAAAATGAAATGTTACAACCACACATCTGTAATGAGAACCAGTGCCAGTGGATATTTTTAAAGCAAATTAAAACGGTCAATTTTTTTTTTTTTTTAACTTAGGCAAACAGCTGCTATACACACAGTGCACAGTAACTACTTTTCAGCAAAAGTTCAGAAGGAATTTCCTAATGAAGATTTATAGGATGTTCTAGAATTGATAATTAAAAAAAAAAAAAAGGTTCCCTCAAAAAAGATCTGAATGACAGCAACAGAGATGTGAGGGTTAGGTGCATGGACTGTGCCTGCCCTCGAAGGGAGGGGCCTGGAATTAATAAAAGATTCACGGCAGTTACCACAAAGTGAAATGAAGATGAAACAGACATGGCGAAAGCTTTATTGTGTATTTTTTCTCTACTGATTTCAAAGTGTTTTGTAAGATTCCAAAATGATTTTTAATGTTTAAATACTTCCATAATTTAGTTTATTCTTTAAGAGAAGGGATAGGTTGAGAAGAAGGGAAAAGGCTTGCCTCAAAAAATTACATTGATAAGAGATTATGGACTCTGGAAATTCTGACTTCCATTATGTACCTGACTGAATAATGTCCAAAACCACTATTAACAACAATAAAAATAATAACTATGAATACTTTCATCACACTATGTGTGATGTCCTATTGTAGACAACTGACATAAATTAAATCATTTAATACCCACAACAGTGCTATGAGGTAGGTACTGTTATTATCTCCATTTGGATAATAAACTGAAGCACTAAGATCAAGATCAAAAACCCAAGAAAAATTTCATGCTGTGATTCAACCTAAGACTCTGGTTCCAAAGTCAGTCCTCTTAAGTATTAGGCTATTCTAGATCTGCAAAACCATCACTTGTCTGTCAGTTTGTCATACTATGGTGGCTTGCATGTTGCTATGATATTGGAAGCTATGCCACAGGTATTTCAAATACCAGCAGGGTTATCCACGGTGGATAGGATTTGGCAGTTTCTAGACTAGGAAGAAAGGCTTAGTCATCTACTTCTGAAAATTAGCCAATAAAAAACCCTATGGATCACAGAATATTATTCAAGACATTGACTCTCTTACTTTGGATGCGTCCGTCATCAGGAGGGACCAATCACTGGTAGAGAACATCATGTTTGGTAAAGTGGAGGGGCAGCGATGGTGAGGGCAACGCTTAATGACATGGACTGACACAATGCCACAACAATGGACTTGAACATACCAATAATTGTGAAGGTGGCACCAGACCAGGCAATGTTTCCTTCTGTTTAAATGTGGTTGTCATGAATCATAGCCAACTTGACAGCAATTAATAACAACAAGAAGAGATCTTCAAAAAGAACAAGAACTCATGTAGCTCCCTGAGAGTGTCACTTTGTAAGCGCTCTTACGTGTCCCTCACAAGTGAGGCAGTCACATTCAACCTCTTCCTCAGTGGTACCTCGTTCATCCAACAAAGAGTTATTGTGCATCTTTTTGTGACAAGCATTGGTCAAGGCACAGGGTTAAAACAGTGAAGGAAACAGACAAAAATTCTTATTCCCATAAGCTTAATACCCAGGTTGTAGCTAACTGGTGTAGGGGTGGTAACTGGACTTAAAGCATCTATTTACTATTAGCAAAACAGCAGGTAATGAAGAGGACCCATGATAGCCTTGCCCTACAGGAGAACATTCTACTTATTCTCTTGAAAAACTGTCAGAGTTAGGAGAAAGTAAGCTAGGCAGAAGGAAACGCATAGAAAGAAAACAGTGTGTGCAATGTGGCAACAGATATCCAAGTAGGTAAAAAAAAAAAAAAGGACACTGGAAAGAGGGAATACAGTAGCAGAGCAGGAAACCACCAATATAGGGAAAACCAGAAAGACAAAAATGTCCAAAACAGTAAATTGCTAATGGGTGTGTGCATAATTGTATCTCACTATAGTTTTAATTTGCATTTTCCTAATTTCCATCATGTTCACTTTTTTCACGTGCTATTCACATACCTTCCTTTGGGAATTGCCAGCTCAAGTCTCTTGCCCGTTTTTATTGGTTTCCTTGACTTTTTATTATAAAAATGTAATTGTTATATAGATACTCTAGATACAAGGGCTTTATCAAACATAAGTACTGTAAACATTTTCTCCCAGTCTATGACCTGCTCATTTATTTCATAAAAATATTGATCCAGAAAGATTGGTTTAAAAAGGTATCTTTTCATCACCCAATTAACTTGACACATTTGTTGAAAATCAGTTGATCATATATGCGGGTCTTCTTCTGGACTCTCTATTCTATTCCACTAATCTGTGTCTATCCTTACGCCAGTACCATACTGTTTAATGTGTCTATCCTTACGCCAGTACCATACTGTCTTGATTACTGTAGCTTTTTACTTTTTAAATAAATCTTGAAAATCAGGTAGTATAAAGCCTTCAACTTTATTCTTCTTTTTAAAAAATTGCTTTGACTATTCTGCATTATGTTTCCATATACATTTTAGACTAGACAGGTCAATTTCCATTTTTAAAAAAAGCTGCTGTGATTTTGACTGAGACTGGATTGAATCCATAAATCATTCTGAGAAAATTTATTCCTAAGTATTTTATGCTTTTTGATGCTCTTGTACATGTGTGGGGTTTACATTAACTTTAACCAAAGAATTTGATCTTTGTCCTTGGTTCCTGATAATTGCTAATAAATAAATAAATAAATAATCCTAAGAATTTAAGTAGCCTCGATAAAGACTCCAGATCCCACCTAACTAATAGGTTAGTTAAGGTTAATGAGGTGACATTGGGGTGGGGCTGGCCAGGACAGAAAGGCCCACCACCCAATACCTGTGATTGCCTCGTAATATTAACTGACCTCAGCGGAGAGGGGTTGGATTCGTATTATGTAATGAGACCCTCAATAAACCCTCTGGACGTGGAAGCATCATGGGCTTCCTGGTTGGTGAAAGGCATCAGTGCACATGGGAGGGTGGTGCACCCCTTGGGACACAGAAACTCCATGTTGTGTGCCCTCTCTTCTTTATGCAGATCTTGATTTGTATCCTTTATAATAAAGTGTAATCATATGTATAGCACTTTCATGAGTTCTGTGAGTCATTCAGTGAATTATCAAACCCAAAGGAGTAGTGGGAGCCAGCAGGTCAGAAGTGAGGAAGGCTGGGAACCCCTGAGCTTATGGCTAGTATCCTGAGAGGATAGAGTTAACACTCAAATATTTAGCCAGCAAGTCAGAAGTGAGGGAGCTCGGGGGGCCCCAAGCTTGCAGCTGACATCCTGAAAGGGTAGTGAAAAAAAAAAAAAAAGAAAAGAAAGAGTAGCGGGAAACCCCAAATTTCAGTCAACAGGTCAGAAGTGAGGGTGTTGTGTGGACTCCCAAGCTTTCGACTGGCATGTGAAGTCCTGGGCCAACTTGTCAGTCTGAAGGACTGTGTCCTTTAACTTGTGAGCTCTGACCTAGCTCTGGGTGGTTGGGATCAGACGAAGAAGTGCCTCATGGGCAGCTGGTATCAGAACTGAAGAGAGAAGTTTTGAAAAGTGGGAGTTTGCTGTATCCTTATAGTTGGTGTCAGGAAAAAGTAAATGTTTCATATTTGATAATTATTCATATAAAATGGTATTATTTTTTATTTAATTTTCTAATTCTTCATTGCTTACTTATAGAAAAACATTAATTTTTATTTATTAACTTGGTAACCTATGACCTTGATAAATTCTTCTATTCAATTTAGCAGGTATTATTATTATCATTCTTTAGTACTTTTATACAGAAGATCAGGTCATTTGTGAAAAGACAATTTTACTTCACCTTTCCAAATGTAATCTTATCTCTTTGCTTTGCCTTTATGCATTGTCTGGGACTTCCAGTATAATATCAAATAGAAATGGTAAGAGCAAACATCATGTCTTGTTACCAATCTTACAGGGAAAGCATTCAGTCTCTCCATTGATCACGATGTTACTTCCAGTATAATATCAAATAGAAATGGTAAGAGCAAACATCATGTCTTGTTACCAATCTTACAGAGAAAGCATTCAGTCTCTCCATTGATCATGATGTTACTTCCAGTATAATATCAAATAGAAATGGTAAGAGCAAACATCATGTCTTGTTACCTATCTTACAGGGAAAGCGTTCAATCTCTCCATTGATCATGATGTTACCTGAAAGTTTTTCATGGATGTCCTTAATCAGTTTGAGCATGTTTCTTTGTACTCCTAGTTTTCCGAGAGTTTTTATTATGAATAGATACTGACTTATCAAATGCTTTGCCTGTAACTATTAAGAACATTATGCTTTTTTTCTTTTATTAATGCAGAGAATTATACTGATAGATTTATTTGAATGCTGAAACAATCACACATTCCTGGGATAAATTCTTCCTAGTCATTATGTACAACCTTTTTATATACTGCTGGATCAAATTTGCTAATACTTAGTTAAGGATTTTTATACTTTCATGAGGAATAGCGGTTTTGTAATGTCTTTGGTTTAGGTAACAGGGCAATGCAGCCTCATGTAATGAAGATATCTGGGCTGGAGTTTACTTGGTGCAAAAGTTTTTAATTAGTAATCAATGTCTTCACTTGATACAGGACTGTGATGACTAAGGCTGTGTGCCAGCTCAACTGGGCCATGATTCTCAATGGTTTGGCAGTTATGTAATGATACAGTTTGGCAGTTATGTAATGATGTAGTTTGGCCCTTAGGTAATGACGTAATTTGGCAGTAATCTAATAATATAGTTATCCTCCATTTTTGATGTAATGTACTCACCTCCATGATATGATCTGATGTGATCAGCCAATCAGCTGTAAGGGGCGTTTCTTCCGGGCTGTGGCCTGTATCCAATAAGTATGGACATTCTGGCAAAGCTTGCTGGCTCTTACTCACTCTGGATCCTGCATCTGGCTCATCATCATCTGGCTTCCAGTTGGTGGGACTTGAGCCAGTGGCCTGCTGTATTGCCTACTGATCTTGGGATTCGTCGGCCTCTGCAGCCTGTGAGCTAGCTAGCAGCCTGCCATCTGACCTTCTGATCCTGGGTTCGTCAGCCCCTGCAGCTACGTGAGCAGGAGAAGCCTCCAGTGTAATGCCCCATCCACAGACTTGGGACTTACCAGCCTCAACAAGCACGTGAGCCATTTCCTCGAGGTAAATTCTCAATCTCTCTATCTCTCTCTACATATATGTATGCATACACAGACACTTCACTGGTTTTGCTTCTGCAGAGAACCCAACCTAAGACAAGAATTATTTGGATTTTTCTATTTTTTTGTTTGTTTTAGGTTTGGTAATTTGTGATTTTTTAAGGAATTTGTCCTATTTATCTAAGTTATCAATTTCCTTTATTATCCTTTCACTGTCTGTAGAATCTATAATCATGTTCTCTCATTCCTGATAGTGGTAATTTGTTTTCTTTTTTTCTTGAATTTAGTTAGGGTTTATCAATTTTCTAATACTTTCAAATGAACCAGCTTTTGTTTTTATTGATTTTTCTTTATTGTCTATTTTCTGCTTCACTTATTTCTACTCTGATGATTATTATTTCCTTCTACTTACTTTGAATTTAATTTGCACTTCTCTTTACATTTTCTTAAGATGGAGACTTAGAATACTGATTTTCAAACTTTTTTTTTTAACTATAAACATTTAGAGCTAAAGTTTCCTTCTAAGCACTCTTACAGATTCGTATCATAAATTCTGATACATTGTGTTTATTATCATTTTGTGGATTTTTCTATTTGGTCCATTTTATCTTTTTGTTTTATGTATTTTGAAGCTATCTTATTAACTAAACACCTATATAGGATTAATGTCTTTTCTTGGTGAACAAATCCTTTTATCATTATTAAAAAAAAAAAAAAAAACCAAACTCAATGTGCTGAGTCAATTTCAACTCATAGCGACTCTATAAGAATAGAACTGCCCCATAGGGTTTCCAAGGAGCAGCTGGTGGGTTCGAACTGGCAGCCTCTTGGTTAGCAGCCAAACTCTTAACCATTGTGCCACCAGGGCTCTTTCTTTATCTCTGGTAATGTTTCTTATCTTGAAGTCTCCTTTGTCTGATGTTAATATAGCTATACCAGCTTGCCCAATCCTTGTGACTGTGTTTTACAGACTTAAGAAATTCAAATGAGTTTTCTTAATGAAGAAGTCTATGGTGCAGTGAATTACTTAATATGGCCTTTCTACCCATAGTCTTTGTAACTCTCATCAAATGACTGGGTGGGACTATGCAAATGAGGTGCTTGTGGCCCACCAAGGGATTGGACAGCTTGCTAATAATGTAAATAAGGTATGTGGCAGCCTTGTGGGGGAGTGATCATGCAAATAAGGTGTATGGAATCATAACAAGGGGATTAGTCAGTTTTACCATCTGGCTAGGCTTAAAAAGAGTCAATTCCAGAGCAGAGGGGGACCTACTACCAACAAGAAGGTAGAGCTAGAAGTGAAACAAGTCCCCTGGACCCAGGAACCCAAGCACGGAGACCTCCTAGACCTAGCATACAGAGAGAGAGAGCTATAACACTGGAGGCAGCAAGGGACAGCAAAAGGCAGCAGCAGAGAAATGGTGGCAGCAGAGACAGCCTAACCAGAGGCCAGCAGGAGACTGCACGGTGGGATACCTGGTCCATGGAGCAAGGCTGTTACACTGGGTGTGCCAACCCACAAAGTGAGAGAGATGAATGCATTTGGGCAGGAGGCTTCCTGACAGAGTGGTGTGCCTCTGGGCACTTGGCAGCAGACCTAGGCTCATTAACCCATGGAGCAAGAGCTGAGCACCTTTGGGCCAAGGCTTACTGGAGAAGTGGGGTGCCTCCAGGTACTGATCGGCAGAGTTAAAAGAGCTTTGTAACACTTGCCTGAGCAGGGCAAGGGCTGAGAGGCCAGGGAGAGACCTGCCTGTGGGCATGGCTGAGAAAGAGGCTGTCCTTGATTCAAGAACTGTATCCTGAGCATTCCTAAACCTGAACTGTAGCCTGTTACTTTCCTAATAAACCGCAGAATAGTGAGTATTGTCTGTGAGTTCTGTGTGGCCACTGCAATGAATTATTGAACCTAGCAGAGAAGTAGAGAGTGCCATGGGAGGGACAGATGATGTCAGAATTGGTAGACTGGAGAGAGGAGGTATGTCTGATCTCTGCCTCATAGGAAGCAGCCTTGGGCTATTGATCTTGATTCTCCTTCCCTCTTATGAAGTTAGAGGAGGTCAGATGCCTCTGCCATCACACCATTTTTTTACAAAGTCACAAAAATATTTCACAAGCTATGGCAAACTATCTTAGAAAAATATATAATCATTCACAACAGTTCAGGTCTCCAGAATTAAAAGGCTGATGTTGTCTATTAAAAGATTCTGTGCTACATTTCACTGTTATGACAAATTTATCATTTCATGACTTCTCTAGTAGGCAAAGTTAAAAAAAAAAAAAAAAGAGGAATTTTCCTATATATGTGTGAATAATTTGAACATGGAAATTGTAGTTTGCATTATAAATTTTTTCAGGGCAAAAAATATTAACAGGGCCCACTTAAGCTACCCTTTACTCAAAGATTATGACTTAGTATTTCACTGGATAAAGCCCTTCAAATTCATTCCCTTTACATTGTTATGAAAACTGCTAGGTAATATACAACATGTTTATTTGCATCTAATGCCTGTTTTAAGCAGGCTCTTTGGTGGATAAAGAAATGTTAGTGTAACAATCAGGAAAAAAGGTGCTCAATAAATAAATAAATACAGCTAAGGGTAAGCAATACTGAAGATCTAGAAGCAAGTCCTTGTTCAGCAACTTTCTAGTCATAGGAACTTGCATTTCAAATTGTCGGTCTACTCGAGTAGTAATTTAAAGAATAATTTCATATTTACAGTAAGAAGAATTTGAACACTAAAGACCACCGATTGGAAGCCTGCCATGTACTAGACCAGTGTGGACCAAATGTCAGCCACTTGACTAGTGCCTCACGAGTTGTGCAGTTTTTGTGTACTATCTAGACTGTTATTTTCTGTAAGTCAGTATATGTTTCTACTTTAATAAATTTATTTTAAAAGAACTTTCTATTGTGACAATAAATAAAAAAATCAACAACATATCCCAGAAAGAGAAGGTGTCTGCTACTGGTAGCAATTAAATCAATCCATTGGGTCTTCTCTTGGGCAGTGGGGGTTCTTAATAGGATTCTTTATAGGGAAGGCAGGAATGGAGGGAGAGGACTGTATGAGAAAATAAGGAGAAATAAGCAGAAAGAAGTCAAGTCACAAAAATGGCAGTGTAAAGAATGGAGTAATGGGTAAGAGATAGCCTCTTGTGAAGTGCCACAGGAAGATTAGTTCACCATAGTATTTCAAAGATTATTTCTGGTTCTTTTTTTTTTTTTTTATAACAGCCTTATTGAGATACATTTAACACACCATAAAATTCACTCAAAGTGTACAGTTCAGAGCTTTTTAGTGCAGTCAGAGTTTGTAACCACCTCCAGTATCTAATTTCAGAACATTTTCATCACCCCAAAAAGAAACTTCCTACCCATTAACAATCATTCCCCATTTCCACTCCTTCCCTAGCCTCTTCACTGCCCCAAGTACTAATCAACTTTCTTTCCCCATAGAGTTTGTATTCTGGACATTTCATATGAAGGGAATTATAAAATATGTGGCTTTTTGTGTCTAGCATCTTTCTCTTCAAGTAATATTTTCAGTGTTCAGCCATGTCGTAGCATATTAACAATACTGCATCTCTTTTTATGGTAGAATAATATCCCAGTGTATGGATATATCATATTTATTTATTCATTTATCAGCTGATAGACGTTTAGGTTGTTTCTTCTTATTGGCTATTATGAATAATGCTGCTATGAACATTTGTGTACAAGTTTAATCCTGTCCTTTTTGAAGCCTAGCTCTATAGCTGCTGAAATGTTGGGTCCATGTATCTGTACTTCTTCTGTATTTCTACTGTAAACCCTCTTCATCTGAGGTAATATGTTGGTGTCCCTTATCCGTTTAATTTGAAAGAGGCCAACTGATAGAAAAAGTAAAAAAAAAAAGTCATCAAGAAAGAGCGGTGGACTAAGAATCAAAAATCTTGAGTTCTCTCTTCAGCGTTATGGCTATCAACTCCATGACCCTAATTATAAGAATCTCAGTTTACTCATCTGTAAATGAGGGATGTTGGGCTAAATTATAATGAAGGCAGCTTTACATTTAATTCTAAAGTACTATGATTTAGAGGTAATGTCTCACCCTTCCAGGTATGGTGAACTAAGGCAACAAAAAGAAAAACTTCATTTTTTTTTTCTTTAATATCCTGCCTGATTCATGGCACAATCAAAGTCAACAAAAATTAGGAGTCTACTCTTGCTCTGAGAAGCCCTGGTGGCACAGTGGTTAAGTGCTCAGTTGCTAACCAAAAGGTTGGTTGTTTGAACCCACCAGCCACTCTGTGGGAGAAAAATATGGTAGTCTGCTTCCATAAAGATTTACAGCCTTAGAAACCCTATGGGGCAGCTCTACAACATTCTACAGGGTCACTTTGAATCAAAATCGACTCCACAGCAATGGGACACTTTCTCTAACAACATATCTTACCCAGGATTCAGCATAACTTGATTTATTTTCAAGCCTAAGTATAACCACTTTACCTCAATGATACATGGGTTTCCAATAACATGGTCAAAATAAAAACACACATATTAATATCCTACATGTCAGTTCTGATAAAAGAAGCCAATAAAGTCAACTTGTTACATATAAGCCAAAACCACAAATAGTTTTATTAAATTTCACAGTCCTTTTGTTTTTTCAAAAAGTTAACCTTGAAAATAATAAACAATCTAAGCATTTGAGTCATAAAACTAAACTGCAACAAATGAATAGGGTACTCAGGATCCCTATACCCTGGTCACAGGAATTGGTTAGTTTAACAGAAATATGTTTAGAGATAAAGTGGTTTTTTAACGATTACAACAAATCTCAACTGCCCTGAAATTTAAAATGTTCTTTCTTAAATACATGGTGTGATAGCATTTCTGATGATACTACATGAGGTAACCAGCAGATGTTATTTCCATGGTTTCTATAATAATATTTTACTTACTTTATCTTCCTATTGATTCTGCATTTTAGTTGACAGTAATATGTTTCATTTCTTAGAAAGTATTAATACTTACAACATGCTTTTAGTCACCCATGAGATTTCTCATAATTTTTATGAGAGGGAGTGGGTATATACTAATGTCTTAATTTTTCAGCTAAGGTAATTAGAGCTCACAGAAGTAAAACTGGCTTGGCCAAGATACTTTGCCTAATGAGAGTCAAAACAAGAATACTGGTCTTTCAAATACTATAACCAGGTGCCTCCATTAATAAGTGATTTATATTTATTAGATGCTTTGGAAACCCTGGTGGCATAGTGATTAAATGCTATGGCTGCTAACCAAGAGGTCGGCAGTTCAAATCTGCCAGGCGCTCCTTGGAAGCTCTGTGGGGCAGTTCTACTCTGTCCTATAGGGTCACTATCAGTTGGAATTGACTCAACAACAGTGGGCTTTTTTTTTTTAAGCCTTATTTAGTTTTCTCATTAAAAAACAAATGAGCCATCTGCCTGCCTATCTTATAGGACCTGAATTAAGTTCAAACTGCTTAGTAACCTGTGAAAGGCTTAGCAAACATACACTTCCATCATTATGGCAAAAACATGCATTGTGTAAGGGTAAACAATAGTGACAGAAAAAATTATATTTTTTCGAAAAAGATTATTTTTCCCAAAACATTATTTTCAGAAGATCTAAACCAATTTACTTCCCACCTAGGCTACCTGGAACAGATGACACATGTGTTGAATTATTTGCTAAAACATTTCTCTGAAAATTAATTTTGGTATTCACACTTAAGAAAACCATACTGAAAAAACAGGTTCAAGTCAATATTTAAATCTCTGTATAGCCTACACCATACAGAGTATAGAATGATTGCACAGTTAATCTCCAGATGGCTATAAGTCACAAAATATCACAGAATTCAATAGCTTCCAAACAGAGTAGGCTTTTTTCTATGACAGAGATGGGGGGAAAAAAAACATAGTCCTGTCAGCAAAGTCCCTTAACCTTGGAAGAAAATATAAGACAACCATAGAAGAAGTTACAAGAATGGAAGTGAGGGAATTACTGCTAGCAGCTACTACAAGCAATCCTAGAATTTAAGTTTATGAATCTTGTACAAGTCACAGGTGGGGGCGAGGATGGGGCTGGGCAGCAGTTCTGCCGGATATAATAATTCAGGCAAATAGAGACTCATCAACAGTTGGCTCCTCAGAGCACACTGGGTGTTCACAAGAAGTCTACAGAAGTGGGCAACAAGAGAGAGCATGAAGCATAGCAAAGGATATTTTAGGGGTCAAGTCTGCAAGTAGTATGAATCACTTCTATGCACGTTCTACTGGCCAAAATTCAATCATATGGTCCAATCTAAAAGCAGTGAAGTCTGGAAAGCTTAGCTGGGTGCTAGGGAAAAAAGTGAAACAGGTTTAACGAGCACATAGCATTGTTTTTACCACATCATTTCAATAGATGCTGGAAAAACTAACAGTAAGATCATTCTCAATTAACAAATCTCCTTTACCCAATAAATAGCCAGAAACACACAGATAACACAGCATTCGACAGTGAAACATAAGGAGCCTTTCAATTAAAATTAGGAAAAAGACATAGATGCCTACTCTCACCTCTACTACTGAACACTGTCACTAAACCACCTACCCAACAATACATGACAAGGATAAGAAACAAGAAATGGGAGACAACACTATCATTTGCATATAATAAATTATTCTACCCTAAGAACGAAAGAATGTACATAAACTGAATATGCCTATCCTTTAAATCCTTTAGGATTGGGATAAACCAAATGAACCCATTGTTGTCTAGGTGATTCTAACTTATGGCAATCCTATATGGCAGAGAACTGCTCCATAGGGTTTCCAAAGCTAATCTTTACGGAAGTAGATTGCCACATCTTTCTCGTATGGAGCAGCTGGTGGATTGAAACCGCCAACCTTTCAGTCAGCAGCCAAACATTTAACCACTGCTCCATCAGGGCTCCTTAGAATTGGAATGAGACCAGATATATATATATATAGCAACCTCCAAACACTATAGTTTTCTATTTATCATCAACAAGCAACTAAAAATTCCATGGGAAAAAAAAAACTTCAGAACCAAAGAATCAAAAATGTCTCAGAATATCTAGTATAAAAAATAAATAATAAATAGTAACGAGTATTGGTGAGGATGTGGAGAAATAAGAACCCTCATATACTGCTGGTGGGAACGTAAAATGGTACAGCTGCTTTAAAGAAACAGTCGGTTAGTACTCAATCAGTTACCATATGATCCAACAATTCCACTCTTAGGTATATACCAAAGAGAAGTGAAAACTTAGGTCCATGTAGAAACTCGTACATGAATGCTTACAGCAACAGTATTCCTAACAGCCAAAAGATGGAAACAACCCAAATGTCCATCAACTGACAAATGAATAAACAAAATGTAGTATACCCATAAAAAAAAATATTACGTGGCTATAAAAGTGAATGAAGTTCAGGCACATACTACAAAATGAATGAACCTTGAAAACATCATGCTAAGTGAGGAAATAAGTCACAAAAGGCCACATATCCTATAATTCCATTCATATTAAAGTCAGAACAGGAAAATATATAGAGATAGAAAGTAGATTGGGGGGAGGAGGGAGAAAGGAGGTCGTAGTTAAAGGGTACAGGTTTTCTTTTGAAGGTGATGAAAATATTCCAAAATTGACTATAGTAATGGTTGCACATATCTGTGACTATACTAAAAACCACTGAATTGTACACTTGAAATGGATGGATTATATGGTATTTGAATATCTCAATAAAACTGTTGAAAAAAGAATAAATTATAAAAAGTCCTACCTGAAGAAAATCTAGTGAAAAGAAAGGAAGATATATATATATATATCTTGGAAATGGAATAACATATCATACTTCTGGGTAGGAAGACTCATTATTATAAAGATGTTGATTATGACTGAGTTAATAGATAAACTGGATAAAATCTCAACAGGAATTAATAAAATTTTAAAACTAACCTGGAAAAAAAAATGCTTAAAACTAGCCAAGAAACTCTGAAAAAGAACAATGAGGAGGCAACTGGCTTGTAAGACATTAAAATGGAATGTAACACTTAGGAATCACAAGGCCTTAGCGATAAGCTATCACAGCATTAAGCACTTCTCCTTTGTAGCACTTGTGATGGTAAGAATTTTACATGATGTGTACTACAATTTATTTAATAGATGTCCACCTTAATAGTGTATTCCTACTTTCCATACGAATTGCCTGATACACAGTAGGTGCTCAAGACATTTGTTGAAGGAGTAAACCAACACGTGAAAGAAAAAAGAATACAGCAATCTAACCGTTTAAACATAAGAATAATACATGGCATCTCAAGCCAATGAGGAAAGAACGGGTTATTCAATTAGTGGTACTAAAACACTGACAAGCAATTTAGGCGAAAAAAAAAGTTCGACCTCTACCTCACATGATATACAGAAATATCTTTAGATTAATTGAAGACCTAAATGCCAGTGTAAAAACGTAAGCAAAGAACAAAATCCAATATTGTTTTTAACTCTCTGCTTTGAACTACTGTAGATCAGCTAAGTATGCAGAATATTAATCTGAAGAAGCAAAGAGAGACAGGAAAGAATGGGAAATTACAGAGAGCAGACATTCCAGACTGGTTGGAACAATATTAGGTTCAACTGTTTGCTTCAGGTACTGGAAATTCCAAATCATCCCTAAAATTGGGTCTCTGCAATCTCTACAATCAGTCCAAACTGCAGGGTAGGAATTTTGTCTCTTCAGACTGTTTGCAAACCTCTCACAAATCTTGATCCATAAAACAGGGTGACAGATAACAGTAATGCCTTTTTCAATTCCATTTTTCCATTGGAAATTGATGCAAAAGATAACCTCAAATATCTCCAAACCTATCGCACTAGCAATATAAGGAGACAAAAGTTACAAAGTTAACCCGCTTTCAAATGTTTTCCCAGTTACATGAAAGCTTAGTCCAAAACCCAGTCAAAGAAATAAATGACAAGATAAAATAGAAGAAGAAATTACTCTTTCACTTTCTTACACTTCTCTTTCATCATTGGACCTTTCCTCAGACCTATTCATTTTATACATTAAATTATTTGAAATAGAGTACATTAAATTTTTGTTGAAAATTTTAGTAAAAATTCTACATAAGATTTAGCAGATTATCATTTCATTTTTTATTGGTGATTATTCCTGGAAAAAAATCATATCCAAAATATGCCAGCACACTATGCTTTAAAACAACTTTATGTAAAATAATCCATCTGAATTTATAAACTTTTCTTGGAGAATTTTCTTTACTTTGAGAAAGGATTCAACTCTGGCTGTCTATAAAAGTGTTGGTCTAGAAATAGAACCAAAACAATAAAAAATTGTTGAGTTAACTGCCACTCAAGGCAACCCCATGTGAGTCAGTACAGAACTATGCCCCATAGGGTTCTGAATGGCTGATTTTTTGGAAGGAGATCATCAGACATTTCTTCCCAGGTGCTTCTGGGTGAACTCAAAACACTAACTCAAACTTTCAGTTAGCAGTTGAACGCATCAACTGTCTGCACCACCCAAGGACTTTAGAACAATCATAAAAAAGATTTAATTCAACTCTCATGGAAAAATATGAAATGGTATTATGATTATTAATCACCATTTTACAAAAAAGAAAACTGAGACTTACACAAGGTCAGGTGATTTATCCAAGGCCACAAATCTAAGTGTTTGAAACTAAGTCTGTCTGACTCTACATCTTGAGCTCTTAACCAGTACAAGTATTGCCTCCCATGAATAGACACTAGCTGAATAGTAAAGTGCTGAGGTAGGGGAATAATCTTTTAAAAGTAAACACACACACACATAAATTTCCTGTTATAACCTTGGCCTTTGTACTTTGTGCCCAATCCACCTTAATTGCTCAGTGTGGCCAGGCCACACTCAGATTGAGGAGGCAGTATCAAAGTTCCAAATTTGAGGGATAACTGACTCTACACAAAATTCTTTTCTTCTTGCTAATACTCCATACTACTTGTTCAGATCTTCAACCCAGATATTCAGTCTCCAACAGACTTGACCTCAAAAAGTGTTTTGAAATGTGAACTAATGGAGTCAGTCCTTCCCTTTCCCAGTGGTATTTTTCTTTTAAATCTAGAATATTCTGGGGCAGGGGGGATAGGGCAGCCAAGCAAACATGAATTTCTGATTATCTTTCATATTTGAATCATTTTAGATCTGAAAATAAACTACATAAGAAGCTTGGTTAAGATGCTAAATAAGGCAGATTTACTCCTCACACAACAAAGTGGGGAGAGCAACAAATCCTCCTCTATTCTCCAAAAACTATGAAGCTTGACAAAACTGTTAAAAACAACCATTTTAGCACTCAGAAAATCAACCATAGGCTTACACCAAACTGAGAAGCGGTTATTCATGAAAACCACTGAACTTTGGGTAAGAACAGCATGAGTCTGTGGCGGTTTTTTCTGGGGCTGTTGCCAAGCTCCCAGTTCTGTATATAAGGTAGCTCAACCAGGACAAGGCAGGATGTGATAATCGGAAGTTTTGCTACTGCTTCCAAAGAGGGACTCACTTGATTTAAAGTGTTCCCAGTTAAAGTGGTGATCTTAGTGGCAAGAGAACAGGGAGAGCATGCCACCTCTACTAACCTGAAGTAACGGGACCTTTTTCAGACAAGCAAAAGACTGAAAGACAACCCATGGATTTAACAGGGAATTCTGGAGGTGAGTCAGGCATATTGGGATCGAAGAGGTCTCCAAATGTCCTGCATTCACCAAAGGCTGATATAGCAGGTATCAGAGTGGGTACAAGCTACCCATACATTTCTAGCCAAAAGAACCTAACTCATACACATAAGAGATAAAAGAAAGCCCAGTGGAAAATAACAGCCAGGAAAAAAGGCTAAAACACCCAGAGTACTGAATGCAACCTGCAGCCCACACACAGATCCATTAACAGAAAAAAGCATTGCCAGTTTAAACTATTTGAGCACAGATCAATCACTGGCTGAATACTAAGCTATGCACATACACAGGAAACACCTAGGAAACCTGGCCTAAAAATAAAAACAGAGACATGAATGGCCATACAACTGGCTGACAAATTTACTCCAGGCAATTACCAAACAAGCAAGCAAAAAAACAACCAATGACACAGCCCTCAGAGGAGGGGAAAAAATCAGAATCCACAGTTGCTACAATATATTACCTAGAAAGTCCATCATTAAACAAAGAATTATGAGACACTAAAAAAAAAGCATGGCTTTTACTGAGGAAAAAGTGTCAGTACAAAGTGTCTCTGAGTGTTGCCAGATGTTGGTTTTAACCAATAAAGACATCAAAGCATCTATAATAAATATGTTCAAAGAACTGAAAGAAACTGTTTAAATGATTAAAGTGTGACAACAATGATCTAATGTATGGAATATAAATAAATATTATTTTAAAAATCAAATAGAAATTCTGTTACTGAAAAGTCCAATAACTGAAACGAATAATTCACCAGAGGAGTTCAATAGCAGATTAGAACTGGCCAAAGGAAGAATCAGTGAACTTGAGGATATATCAATAGAAATTACCAATCTGAAGCACAGAGAGTAAAATAATTGAAAAAAAAGTTAACAGTCTCAGAGACTATCAAGTGCACTAATATATGGGTAAACAGAGTCCCAGAAGGAAATGACAGAAAAAAGGAAGACAAAAATATTTGAAGAAGTAATAGCCAAAAACTTCCCAAATTTGACGAAAATGATTAATCCACACATCCAAGCTGAATCAATTACAAGTAGGATAAACTGAAAGAGATTCACACCTAGACATACCATATTCCAAGGACAAAGAAAATCTTAAAAGCTGCAAAAGAAAAATCTCATGCATACAAAGGGACCACAGTAAGATTAGCAGCTGACTTCAGGGAAGAATGATAATGGCAAAAAAAGAAATGGATTGACTCATTCAAAGTGCTGAAAGAAAGAAAAAAAAAAAAGCCCATCAGCCAAGAATTCTATATCCCGTAAAAGCACTTCTCAAAAATGAAGGCAAAATAAAGACATTGCCAGTTAAATGACTATGAGAATTTCTTACTAGCAGACCTGCCTTACAAAAAATACTAAAGCAAGTCCTTAGCTTGAAAAGAAGTGACATGCAACTGTAACTCAAATCCACAAGAAAAAGAAGAGCACCAAAAATGGTAAATATGTGGGTAAATATTAAAAAAATAAAAGACTCTATAAATACACTTTTTTCTCGTTTCTCCTCTTTAAAACACATAAAATCATATACATACTAAAAAAAGCAATATGTAACACTGCATACTGGGTTTATAAACTATATCAATGTAGTATTTATGACAAAAAGAGAACAAAGGTGGGGAGAAAAAAAGGAAATATATTAGGACGAAGCTTCTGTATTTTACCAGAATTAAGCTGGTATTATTTGAAGTAAATTGTGGTAAGTAAAGATGGATATTATAATTTCTAGAACAACCACAGAGAAAACAACTTTAAGAAATAACCAAGGAATGGAACAGAAAAATTAAAATGGTAAACTAAAAATATATAAATATTTAACACAACGGAAGACAGTAAAGGAGAAAATGAGCAACAACAAAAAAAAGATGAAACAGAGAACAAACAGTAAAATGGCAAATGTAAATCCAACCATACTGATGCTTACATTAAATGGGAATGTAGTATAGAACCAACTCAGAAAGCACCAGAGATAAAAGAAAAAAATATTAAACTTGATTAAAATTACAAACATTTGCCCTTCAGAAGACAACATGAAAAAGTGAAAAGACAAGCAACAGGTAGAGGAAATATTTGTAAATCATATACTGTGTAAACAGATATAGACAAATTTGGACTTGTATTCAGAATACACAAAAAATCCTTGAAGCCCAATAAGAAGATAAACAGCCCAATTACAAAATGGGCAAAGGGTCTGAATGGGCATTTCTCCAAAGAAGAAATACAAATGGCCAGTAAGTACATGAAAAGATGTTCAACATGATCAGTCATTAAGGAAATGCAAATCATATCCACAATGAGATACCACTTCACACCTACTGGGATGGCTGTAATAAGAAAGATGGACAATATCAAGTGTTGACGAGGATATGGGAAAACTGAAAATACTACTATCCCAATTTCACATATGAAGAAACTGAAGCTTTCAAAGATTAAATAATGTGCTAAAGATCACTAGAAGAGTAGTTTACGCTATTATTTATACTGAAATGCAAATTTGTTTCAATGCAATTGATACATTAGGGAACAATATGATTATAACTAAAATTTCGTATTTCATATGCAAGTAACATGAAACCCACTGTCACTACGTCGATTCAGACTCATAGCAACCCTATAGGACAGAGCAGAACTGCCCCAAAGGATTTCCAAGGGCAGCTGGTGGATGTGAACTGCCAATCTTTTGGTTCGCAGCCAAACGCTTAACCACTGTGCCACCAGGGCTCCCAAGAAGTGTGAAGTGAATACATAAAACTGTACCTAGATGAACTAAGACATGTAGGAATATACAAAAAATACACACCTCAAACATTATCAGCTATCTATCTCAGTTCAACTTCGTTCACAGCATGAGTTGTGAGCTACATCTAGTGCTAAAATTTTCCTTCCCATTTCAGATAACTAACTCTGCTTCCATCACGTCACAAGAACACAAAAGCTGCAATCCTATCCATACCCTATTCCAAGGGGAACTTCTCGTCTTTTTCAATATAAAGTGCCATATTTATTGTATATTTAGGTATTTCTTAACCACTTAATATATATGAAGCTATGCCGCCTTTTTATTAGGTTCCTATTTTTTAAGTGTCACTGATGAAGTTTTTTAGTGTTGCACTCTAAACCCATTTTCCCATAAGTCCTGAGATTTTCACTGTGCAATCTTGCACAGCATGGTGATTTGGGGGAATGGATATGTCGTGTGATAGCAGAATTGACTTTAAGTAGTGGGGTGGTATCTAGGTTGGCTGGCTTTAGAGCCCATGTACAAATGGTTAGTTAGTGTGCTTGGCTGCTAACTGAAAGGTTGGAAGTTCGAGTTTACCCAGAAGTAACTTGGAAGAAAGGCCTGGCAATCTATTTCTGAAACATCAGCCATTGAAAACCCTATGGACCACAGATCTACTCTGACACAGATGGGGTCACAAAGAGTCAGAATTGGCTTCATGGCAAAAACTGGTCCATAATTATTTAGCAGTCATACCCAACTGTTAGTATACAATGTTTCTGGGGACATCCTAAACTTCCTGTTTTCTAGATGAACAGCTGGGACTACTAACTCATATTAACATACACTAGTTGTGGCTTTAAAAATACTACAGTAGATCCCTGTGAAAAATATGCATGTGGTATAAATAAATACTATGTTTTTAACATAAGAATAATCATGACAAGTTATAAATTATAAACATTGTCAAAAGTGGAAGTGAAGCTTCACATTGCCATTTCTCACTTCAATTATTGCCCATAAATTCTGTGATCTCGTGAAGTTAAAAGGAAAACTGAAACCAGGAAAGACAGGGAACAAGAATTTACTAATTTAAAAGAACCTTTGCATAACACTTTCAAATTTCACTTCTACTGTGCTCAGTCTGCAGTAGTAAGTTCATAATGGAAAGGTAATCTCCTATTGGAAATTCTCAGAAGATTTCTTTACAGTTTCTCTTTTAGCTGGTCTACTCTAAGGAATATTATCACTGCCAACCCATCTGAGAGAAAATAAATTTGACTGTTACAAAAATGGTTTTAAACTCTCTAATATATGTTTAAGAGAAGAAAACCTGAAATCATGTAAAATCACACTTAGAGATATTCAAACTCAGCACTATTTTTTGAATCTGGCACAAACCCGGGAAGCAAAACAAGAATGACCAGTGTTAAGCAATGTCTAAAAAATGCTAAGCATGTGGACAAAAACTGAAAAAATATTTCCAGATATTTGTATGGTTAGGATCACACACCTAGAATACTGGTACATCTAAGTAAATGTTTCCATTTTTATGCAGACAGTATGATACTGTGAGATTATGGCTTTACCACAGTGGTTCTTAAAGCTGCCTGGATGTTAAAATCACCTGGAAAACTTCTAAAACAAACAACAACAAAACGAATGCCCAGGTAAATAAACTGAATCAGAATCTTCAGAGTTGGGGTACCATCACCAGTAATTTTTAAAAGCTCCTCATCTCACTGCCATCAAGTCAATTCTGACTCATAGCAACCCCATAGGGTTTCCAAGGCTGTAAATCTTCACAGAAGCAGACTGTCACATCCTTCTCCCTTGGAGCCACTGGTGGTTTCAAGCCTCCAATCTTTTGGTTAGCAGCTGAATGCTTTTAAGGGTGATTCTAAACGTGTGTAACCAGGTTTAGAACCATTGCTTTAAATGAGAAGAAAAAAAGAAAAAGGATAAAGCTAACTTCTTTTACTCGTGATTCCAGGGACTACTCTCAATCAGAGAATCATTTACCATATATAAATATCACACATTTTCAATGCTGAAGGCTCAAATTTTACTAAAAAGGGTAGCAATCAGCTATAGTTCAACATATAGATTCCTAAAAATATTTACATTTTTTTTTAAGTCTTAACTGAACACTAGGCAAACAGACATGAAAAAGTCTGTTTTTCTAAAACTACAATGTAAAACACATAAAAGAATATATTAACAGCTTAGGAATCTGTTGGTCAAACAGATGAGTAGAAAAGGTAACAAAATATGATAAAATGAGATATTTTTCTCAAAATATCAAGTTTTAAATTTATTCTAAGCTCAGAATCTCTTAAATCTTGAATCTACTTTCAAAGAAGTCTAAAATAGAGAAGTATCCAAATAGCAGAGAAATTAGTTCCTTGTAATAAAAAGACATTTCATACATCATATTTCTCCAACCTTAATGTCACCACAACACCCGTAACTATTAATAAGACAAAGAATTTTTGGTGAAAAGTAGGTGTGTAAATGGTGAACTAAATGAGCCCCAAACAATAATCTCTTAAATAATTTCAGAACTATATGTAAAGCTTTACTTTTACCTCGAAATTATAATTCAGTCTGCAAAAAAAAACTATTTTAACTTACTAATTTCTGCAAGCACTATTCCAAATATATTATTAAAAATACTCTGTAAAGCAAATTAAAACAAGGAAAGTAACAGCCCATATATTATGTATACTATTCATATTGAGAAATGCATTTCAGATTATCTGTAATTAAGATTGTTCACATCAAATTTACATTCTTGGAAATATTTAGCCATATATATGCTAAGATTCATACAAAACTTTGGACTACTATAAAATATACCAGACCCAGGAGAGAAATATTTAAATCAGAGCTTTAGAAACCGAAAGTTAGCTGTAGTCACTTTAATAACTTTTAAAACAAAAATTTTAAACTTTCCTCAAATAATGGGCATAAAATTCTAAAAGTAATTTACAAGAGTTAAAACTATAATTCTAATTAATAATTCTTTAATTGTTTGTAATTCAAAGAACTAAAAAAGTTAATGTCAATTCCTATTTTTCTCTTTTACAAACAGCTATTGTCAATAAACCTACTACTCATCTGTCAGTTTGTCATACTAGGATGGCTTATGTGTTGCTATGATGCTGGAAGTTATCCCACAGTATCTGAAATACCAGCAGAGACAGCCATGGTGAGCAAGTTCCAGTGAAGCTGAAAGACTAGAAAGAGAGGTCTGGCAACCTACTTCTGAAAAATAGCCAATGAATACCATATGGATCACACTGTTCAATGTAGTGCTAGAATACGAGCCTCTAGATTGGAAACATCATGAAGATGGTACAGGACCAGGCAACATTTTGTTCTGTTATACATAAGGTCTCCATGAGTGGGAGTCGACTCAACAGCAACTAGCAAGAACGTTATCTGCCCATAGACTAGCTAGTTATGCTTTCAGCTAGTCTATGGGTAGATAATGTTGTTCTTTCCCTTCCTGAAATATTTCATTTAGCTTCTGAAAAACCATGGTTTTCTTCCTTCTATCTCAATGGCAGCCATCTTCCTAGTTTTTCTGTTGGTTCTCTCTCTTTTCTTGAAACACTAACTTGAAGTTCCTCAAGGCTCAGTTCTCGGACCAACTTCTTTACCTACACATACTAGGAACGTGATTCATCTCATCCCAAGACTTTAAATACCATCCATAAACTGACTCCCAAACTTATATCCTGACTTTTCTCCAGAATTCCAGACTCTCTGTTCCAACTGCTAATTTGATATCACAAACATAACATATCCAAACTCAAACTCTTAATTTTCTTCTCTAAAATTACTCCTTCACTATTTTACTTGGCACAATCATTCACCCAATTCCTCAGCCCAAAGAACTTAAAATCATCTCTGACTTCTTTCTTTTTTTTATGTTTTGCATCTGATCTACTAGCAAATCTTGCCAGCTACCTTCAAATATTTCCAGAATCTGACCCCCTTCCACCATCTCCAACTGTTACTGCCTTAGTCCAGGCCATCATCGTCTCTAGCCTGGGCCATTTTATAATAGCATCCTATCAGGTCTCTCTGCTTCTGCATTGTTCCATATAATCTCTTTTCTTTGCACAGCAGCCAGAATAATCCTTTTAAATATAATTATGTCAAAATCCTCTAATAAAGAAAAATTATATTTAAAATAAAATTACTACTCCTCACCATGGCCTTTGCAATCCTACAAGATTTGGCTTTTGTGTCAAACCATATTCCTTCTCCTCTTACCAAACGGCCTTTTGTCTATTCATCGAACACACCAAATATGTGTTTCCACCTTAAAGCTTTTACACTTGCTATTGCTTCAGACTTGAATGCTTTTCCACAGATATTGGCATTGTTTTATTCAGATCTGTGCTCAAATATCACCTTTCAGATTGGCCTTCCTTGGGCACCATATTAAAGCTATCAGCTTCCATCATATTCCCCTTACCCTGCTTTGTTTTCTTCTTAGGGTACATTACTATCAGGCATGACATTATGTACCTTTTTATTCATTGTCTATCTCTGCCATGAGAATGTAAGCTTTATGAAGAGAAAAACTTTGTCTTATTCATCACTGTAGCCCCAATGGCTAGAACAATGCCTCATGCACAATAGACACAGAATACAGTGTATTAAATGAATTAGTACCTGAATAGAGATATTAAAAGGGAAAAAAAGAATTACTCCCTTAATAGGGACAACAGATGTACATTCAAATGTATTTTTTATGTTTATTAAACAACTATCAATAATAAAATAAAATAATGAAACAATGAAAACAACAGGATAACCAAACCAGCTTAGGAACTATTGCACCTTATTAAAAATTAGATAGAAAATGACTGTGTTTATTTGTGTTACCAAAGACAAGTTAAAAATTATTGCTAAACATTCACAAAGTACTATATTGTTTGAGTTGCCAAGCCCATAGTTCCATAATTAAAATAGGTTTTAAAAGTTCACTCACTCTATTAGTTTAGTTTTTTCTTACTAATACGAGATGGGGATTTTTCCATAACCCCACCCTGTCTAACCATGTATTTCCATGAATCACCCTCCAACACACAAAATGTACTCATACAATTACTTATAAACAGAAAAATATTTCATGTAATTCATCTATTTGTCGTATGTTAAACAATATAGAATAGTGTCTCTCATATAAAGTAAATTTCTGGAAAAAGCCAATTAGATTCCATCTAATATTTAGAATTAACTCAGAATAAAAAAAATATTGTGAGTAAATACTGAAGAAAGGGGGAAGAAGCTTTAAAGATCATCTAGACGACCAGTGATTTAAAAATATTTTTCTTTTTTTATTAAGGAACTGGAATCTTGTCCTTAAATACAATCTTACAAGAAAGCCCAATATGAAACTTCAAAGGAGCTATTTTAGGTGCAGAGGTGGAAGAATAGAGGTAGGTCTAGAAAGAAGACGGAGTCTGGGACCTTGACTGTTATCCCCCTAAGATCTAATCGGTACACCATTTACTATGCGTATCTCTAGGGAACTCCTAGGCTCCTTAGACATCAAAGGGGCAACGGCTCTTCTAGTCAAAGCCCTATTTTACAGACAAGGAAATGGGGGTTCAAAGATGGCTGCAAGTATAAAATGTCTTTAGTCAGTTAACAGTGAAGCTGAAATTTAATATAACCAGTTGTGTAAAGGTATTATGTGTAGTTTATAAAACAAATCCCACTTCCTGAACAAAATCATTTTCTGGGCTAAAAAATAATTTTTGTTTTTTAAATTTACATAAAAATAAAATATGAGTTTTTACTTAGCACGGCTAGAGCCAACACCCAGTGAAGACACGTTTTCGTGACAATATAGCCCACTCTATGTACACTTGCACCTGTCAAAGATGTCCTGCCATTTGGTTTGGAAAAAAATGATCATTTTACCTATAATACAGTTGAAAATGATTCCCCGTGTGCAATGTGCCATCTTCTTCTATTCCAAAGAAATTAGTTTTAAATAAACTAAATGGTACTGTCAGTTAACAGTGCAGCAAGTTTTGTTGGTTTTATTTTATTATATGTGAGATCTATGTGTTTCTTCTATGCCCGAACACAAAGCGAAGTAGAGGACAAAAATATTATGCAATAATTAAAAATCACATTAGGGTAAGTACCACGTATACATATGAGTAATAGAGGGAAGTGCAAAGGGTTAAATATTATATTTAATATCTTTATGAACAATTCACTTAAATTTAATTGTGCTATAAGGTATTTGGAAAACCCTGGTGGCGTAGTGGTTAAGTGCTACAGCTGCTGACCAAAGGGTCAGCAGTTCAAATCTGCCAGGCGCTCCTTGGAAACTCTACGGGGCAGTTCTACTCTGTCCTATAGGGTCGCTATGAGTCAGAATTGACTCGACGGCACTGGGTTTGGTTTTGGTTTTTGGTATAAGGTATTTAAAAAGAAAAAAAATTCACCTCAATCACAAATCTGATCATTACAAAGCAGATCATTTTGCTCTAGCCAAGATCTGTTTTTAGACACATGGCTCAAATAATTTCATCTAAAGTATTTTGGCACGTGTGGCTTTAGGAATTTTATCTCAATTTATTTTTAAACCAAAGACTTTGGTTGAAGTTTACCATTAATGGCTTAAAAGTTGAGCAAAATCCTGTAAGAGTTTTTTTTAGTGCAATTAGGTTCAAAGTATGTTTCAGGACGTCATGTTTAATTAACTGAATTGCATGTTTAAAAGCAAAAGTCTAAAAATACTTTAAAAATTGTTAATCACAAATGCTTACAATTATTGAAATGGCCATATTAAGATCAAAAGAACAATGCTGTTGTAATTTCAGTCTTGTCTATGATGCAAGTCATGTAAAGACACCTGCTAAAATATAAAGAATCATAGGTTTATTTAAAATCATGAGAGATACTAGGTCTAACCTGAGGAAGCAGTTCCTTTCCTTACTTAGAATTAATTTCAGATGAAGCAAAAATCCTACAAGTCAACACCTTTTTGTTTTGTGTACTTGATTCAAAACACAGGTAACTTGATGTCTGCATGATTCATTCATTCAAAAAAACATTTACTTCACTCCTACTATAGACCAAACACTCTGTAAAGTGTTAGAAACATAGTGAACAACATGGTCTCTGACTTAACAGAGATCATCACGTGCTCAAAGTAAAAATAGTTTTTAAAATCTTTTTTTCTGCATTTGGGTACTCTCTATCTAGCCATTTGCAAGTAGACTATGATGTCCAAAGTTACAAGGACTGTAAAGGAAGTCCTTTTCACTATAGGCAAGATGTCACCTGAAGTATGTGACTACTTACTTACAAGTGGGGAAACTGATTTTACAGTCTGTCTGAGGCCATTATAAAAAGGACTGGAGAATAGATGCCTAACGTCTGGCAAAGTACCTTGTAAAGTTTGGTCAGTGAATGAATGACTGAATGATGAGCCATAAAGAAAGCTTATAAGACTGTCATCAGGATTAAGGAAGACAACATGTCAAAGTGCCTGATACATTGAATGTATCATTTTTGTAGAGGTGGGAGTTTTAACCAGTCTTAGGATATAACTCAGATCATCCCAGTAAGAATAAAGTCAGATCTAAAACAGGATAGCATGCCAATATAAGTGTGAAACAAGTAGAAACCAGAAAAAGAAACTTACTTGGCTGACTAGAATTTGTGCTTAAGGTGGTTCCTTCTAACTTCCTATTAGTATATGTAAGTCAAGCCATAAATTTTCTCATAAAATACTAAGTGGAGTTTTCACTACAAATAATTGACTGAGAATGTCATCTTTGAATGAGTCACAGGAAAGAAAAAAAAGGAGGGAGGGGGGCTGATGGGCAAGACTGAGATTCCAAAGTCTCTGTGTTGAGGTTAAAACTGTAGGATTAGGGCAATAGAGCTAACTATATGCTAGTATGAGTCATTCTGTTCAAGAATACCAGTAAAAGTTTCTTTATATATATACATCACAAGATACTCCATGAACAAATGGGAAAATTTTCATTTTTGGAGTACAACAAGAATGAAGCCAATATTATTCTTATCTCAGAGTAAACAATACATTTGTAATTCCTCAGCATGACCCATCTAGACTCTAGAAAAAACAAACAAAAAAATAGAAAATAGTTTGTCACAAAACCATCAATAGTACAGATTTCATGGATAATTCTTACAATACCAAGCTACATGGAGCTTAAAGAAAAACAGCTCATTTTGCATACAAAAGTTGTTTCCCTCGGTGTCTGAGACCAGCAGAACCAAAGAAACCCACATCCTAAGCCACAGAACAGAGCCACCTGGTATTGTGCTTATCACAGGATGACAAAATGCTTTCAATCCCCTAATGTCATGCAGACATCCACAATATTTGTATAGTGTTTTTTTAACTAACAAAACTGCTGCATCCTTCCTGAGTTCTAGGATGGTCAAAACGCTCAATGCAAACACTTCTTAGGATAACCTTGGCCACCACATTTAAAGCGATAGGCTCAATGACTGGCATATATTTCAAAATGCTGTCTCCCTCTTCTTTCATTTATTTTCTGTTCTGATGCTCATATGATTAAATATGATTATAAAAGGTATCTGGAATCTTTGCTTATAGAATTTTTTAAACCAATGTCAGCTTTCCAGTCTTGATCCGTCAACCCAAAGAAAATATTAACAATATTGCAGGCACTAGAAGAAACAGGTTGATTTTTATTTTTTAATGCTCTAATTTCACAATACTAATTACAAACAAGTGTGAGAAAAAATACCTAATATAAAAAAAAAAAATAGCTTGCCCGTCTCTTAAAAATATTTAAGAAAGATGAAAACAGTTTTTTTTTTTTTTTTTTTTTGCCTCTGATCAGAAAGATTTTTGGAAGAACTAATTTCTAAAGATAGTTTTTAATATTCTTGGCAAAATAAAATAGAATTTCATGATTTAGTAATACTATAATTTTTATGGTTTTAATGAAAAAGAATTTAGCATTCTAATAATCTAGTTAAAGTCAAGACACGTATATATAGAATTTAACAGACACCACCATTTATACTCGATCCATTCTGAACTGATCAGAGAACAATAGGTCAAAGGAATGCAACTGCCGAAAATTTTCAATGAAAATGCAATCACCTGACAAAAATAAGATTTGTTATAAACACTGGTGAAATATTCCCTTTTCCTACTTTCTACTTTTACTTCATAGGATTATTCGATTCTATTTTATATAGAAATAGGTATAGACATATATATAAATTGTTTTTAAGTAGTAGTTTCAATAATGTCATAATAATTGGACGGGTTTAACAATCAACAAATGATCAAGAAAAGGGACGTTGATTTTTTTTTTTTATTAACTTTTATTGAGCTTCAAGTGAACGTTTACAAATCAAGTCAGACTGTCACATATAAGTTAATATACACCTTACTCCATACTCCCACTTGCTCTCCCCCTAATGAGTCAGCCCTTCCAGTCTCTCCTTTCGTGACAATTTTGCCAGCTTCCAACTCTCTCTATCCTCCCTACCCCCTTCCAGACAGGAGATGCCAACACAGTCTCAAGTGTCCACCTGATATAATTAGCTCACTCTTCATCAGCATCTCTCTCCTACCCACCGTCCAGTCCCTTTCATGTCTGATGAGTTGTCTTCGGGGATGGTTCCTGTCCTGTGCCAACAGAAGGTTTGGGGACCATGACCGCCGGGATTCTTCTAGTCTCAGTCAGACCATTAAGTATGGTCTTTTTATGAGAATTTGGGGTCTGCATCCCACTGATCTCCTGCTCCCTCAGGGGTTCTCTGTTGTGCTCCCTGTCAGGGCAAGTCATCGGTTGTGGCCGGGCACCAACTAGTTCTTCTGGTCTCAGGATGATGTAGGTCTCTGGTTCATGTGGCCCTTTCTGTCTCTTGGGCTCTTAGTTATCGTGTGACCTTGGTGTTCTTCATTCTCCTTTGATCCAGGTGGGTTGAGACCAATTGATGCTTCTTAGATGGCCGCTTGTTAGCATTTAAGACCCCAGACGCCACATTTCAAAGTGGGATGCAGAATGTTTTCATAATAGAATTATTTTGCCAATTGACTTAGAAGTCCCCTTAAACCATGGTCCCCAAACCCCCGTCCTTGCTCCGCTGACCTTTGAAGCATTCATTTTATCCCGGAAACTTCTTTGCTTTTGGTCCAGTCCAGTTGAGCTGACCTTCCATGTATTGAATATTGTCCTTTCCTTCACCTAAAGCAGTTCTTATCTACTAGTTAATCAGTAAAAAACCCTCTCCCACCCACCTTCCCTCCCCCCCTCGTAACCACAAAAGTATGTGTTCTTCTCAGTTTATACTATTTCTCAAGATCTTATAATAGTGGTCTTATATAATATTTGTCCTTTTGCCTCTGACTAATTTCACTCAGCATAATGCCTTCCAGGTTCCTCCATGTTATGAAATGTTTCACAGATTCGTCACTGTTCTGTATCGATGCATAGTATTCCATTGTGTGAATATACCACAATTTATTTACCCATTCATCCGTTGATGGACACCTTGGTTGTTTCCAGCTTTTTGCTATTGTAAACAGAGCTGCAATAAACATGGGTGTGCATATATCTGTTTGTGTGAAGGCTCTTGTTTCTCTAGGGTATATTCTGAGGAGTGGGATTTCTGAGTTGTATGGTAGTTCTATTTCTAACTGTTTAAGATAACGCCAGATAGATTTCCAAAGTGGTTGTACCATTTTACATTCCCACCAGCAGTGTATAAGACTTCCAATCTCTCCGCAGCGTCTCCAACATTTATTATTTTGTGTTTTTTGGATTAATGCCAGCCTTGTTGGACTGAGATGGAATCTCATCGTAGTTTTAATTTGCATTTCTCTAATGGCTAATGACTGAGAGCATTTTCTCATGTATCTGTTAGCTGCCTGAATATCTTCTTTAGTGAAGTGTGTGTTCATATCCTTTGCCCACTTCTTGATTGGGTTGTTTGTCTTTTTGTGGTTGAGTTTTGACAGAATCATACAGATTTTAGAGATCAGGCGCTGGTCGGAGATGTCGCAGCTGAAAATTCTTTCCCAGTCTGTAGGTGGTCTTTTTACTCTTTTGGTGAAGTCTTTAGATGAGCATAGGCGTTTGATTTTTAGCAGCTCCCAGTTATCTGGTTTCTCTTCGTCATTTTTGGTAATGTTTTGTATTCTGTTTATGCCTTGTATTAGGGCTCCTAAGGTTGTCCCTATTTTTTCTTCCATGATCTTTATCGTTTTAGTCTTTATGTTTAGGTCTTTGATCCACTTGGAGTTAGTTTTTGTGCATGGTGTGAGGTATGGGTCCTGTTTCATTTTTTTGCAAATGGATATCCACTTATGCCAGCACCATTTGTTAAAAAGACTATGTTTTCCCCAATTAACTGACACTGGTCCTTTGTCAAATATCAGCTGCTCATATGTGGATGGATTTATATCTGGGTTCTCAATTCTGTTCCACTGGTCTATGTGTCTGTTGTTGTACCAGTACCAGGCTGTTTTGACTAGGGACATTGATTTTTATATTTTAAAATGTTTTATTACTTTGAAAGGCAGCAGTTAAAAAAAGTTTCCAAAAATAAATGTATGGTTTAACATTTCACTCAGAATGTATCAACCCTGCATTCTAGACTAGTTATTTTCACCCTGCCTATATTAGAATCACCTACAGATCTGAAAAACATACCAATGCTGGAACCCTACCCCCTAGAGATTCTAATTGAATTGGTCTAGATTGGGGCCCAGGCACCAGTATTTTCTTAAAGCTTTTTAGGTAATTCAAATGTGCAGTCAAGGATGAGAATCATTGTTCTAGATCATGATCAGCATTTTTTAAATTATGTATCTAAAATGATAGCTTTTGAAAACTAACAATTATTTTACAATTTCATCTCCTAACCCAGTTGCTTTTTCCTGAATTCCGATCCACGGCCTTCATTTTTATAACCTGTGCATCCTTCTTTCTTCCTTCTATTTTCTTTTTGGCTTTCCCCTCCAGGAACCGTAAATCAGGTCCTGGCCCACTTGGAGCTCTGCTGCTGAGTAGCTCTCTAAGCCAACACAGACTGAAAATGGAAGTTACATTCTGACCGTACCTTAGAATCTAAGATTCTGTCTGATTGCTGGGAGTGCCTCCCATTGTATAGATTTAAAACTGATACAAGGAGAAGTTTAAAATAAGGCAGAAATAGATACAGACACACAAAGAAAGAGAAAATGACTGACAAAGAAAAAGACAGCTAAACACAGGCAGTTAAACATACAGGAACACCGTCATTCTGAGGCTGAAAACACAATTTCAATTGAATACGGTCAACTGCATTCATAGTTCCCACTCAGCAGAGTAAGATGATTACTTCACAGTCCCTATAGCCACCACTCAACTAGAAAACCTAAAGTAAGTTTAAAAAGTACAGCATTTCAGACACCCTGCTAACTCAGAACTGACGCCATGTCCTAAGTCCACCTTTCAGCCAAAGATTAGACAGGCCTATAAAACAAACAATAACACATGTGAGGAACCTGGGCTTTCCTGCACTTCCGTGTCTTACGTTTGTCTCTATATATTATACATAAACTTTTTTAAAAAGCACATGACAAACTCTTTATAGGAATTTTTTATTGTTAGATGTATATATATACATGGAAACTCTGGTGGTATAATGTGTGTGTATATATATATACATATATAAATTCATTGCTGTCAAGTTGATTCTGACTCATAGCAATCCTAAAGGACAGAACAGAACTGCCCCATAGGGTTTTCAAGGCTGTAATCTTTATGAACGCAGACTGCTATATCTTTCTCCCATGGAGTGAAGCAGCTGGTGGATTCAAACCACCAACCTTTCAGTCAGCAGTTAAGTGCTTAACCACAGGAGCACTATGTAAAAAATGTTGAAATAGCACATGCATATCACAAACAAAACATTTACCATTTCAACATTTTTACACGTACAATTCAGTGACATTGATTACATTCATCACATTTTGCATTCATCGCCACTACCTGTTTTCAAATTTTTCCATCACCCTTAACAGACAGAGCTCAGTGCTCCCTAGGCAGTGGACCATCCTTTCCCCCTCCTAAAATATTGTTTTAAACAAAAACTTTGAAAGGACCCTTAAAGATCTCTATCTCATATACACATTGACCCTACCCTCACATAGGCCAACAGGGTCTGCGTAGATTTGGCTTATTTATATGAGCTAATATTTACTGGCAACCTTTAAAAACAAGGTCACATTGCTTCTTAGCCTTTTGGCTAAGATCAAGTGTAAAAACAAGGTCACCTGGGTAGAGGTGGTCATTTGTAGTTGTCTTATATCATAGAAAAATGCTCTAAAACAGAAATCTGAAGGTGGCAAAGATTATGCTAAGAAATATGAATACTGGTTATTTAACTAAGCATTTATTTTTAACCCTCAGCACAAACACATGAAGGCAGTATGTCTCTCATTAACATCAGAACCTACTGAGTTGCTCTTTTACTCCCTCCATCTGTACTTCTTTCCCTCTCCATGTTTCACAAAAAAAAAAAAAAAAAAATTTTTTTTTCCCCCCAGCATGTCCTACCTCTCTCCTCTTTCCTTCTGTTTAAGGGGGGTGGGGCGGGGCGGGGGGGGGGGAGTTCCTTGTCCCTATCTCTGCCTCCTTTCTTTGCTGTTCATTTTCTTGTTACACCACCAGGCTCTTCCCTTGGGCCTTTCTGAGAGGCTCTCACACACAGAAAACGGTACCCATTTCCCTAATTTTCTTTGTCATAATCAACTAGGGTCACAATTTTATCTTCAACATTTTATTTGAGAACTTCTACTCAACAACTTTTTTCAAAACAGTAGAGAGTTCTCAAAATCTTTTCTTCTCATGAACATTCTGCTTTTCTTCTCTTACCTCTCGAAGGTATTAATTCTTCTAGACCCCGCTCATCCTTTCTGTTTGTCTATTATGTTTCATTTCTACCAAAAATAGATAAAACTTCATCCTTTTAACACGTTCCTAACAATTACTAATATTTGTTTTAAGTCCCTTCCTTATAAGATCAAAATTTGTACACTATATGAATTCACATTTTCCTTCCCTTTCTTATTTAATTTGTGAGCTGATCCTGTTGTATTTTTCCCTCGATTACACCTCAAGGTTATTTCAAAATACCAGGCAAGCATACTGTCAGTTGCCAATGCACCATCTGGCAATTTACAGAGGTCCCAATGTCCTGTTCATTACATGACTGTGACTCAGTCTTCTCAGGTATGACATAAACCCATACCTGTTGAGATCGAGTTGATTCCAACTCATAGTGATCTTAGAGGATAGAGTAGGACTGCCCCTTTCCAAGGAGTGGCTGGTGGATCTGAACTGCTGACTTTCTGGTTAGCAGCCGAGCACCACCAGGACTCCTTCACAGAGCAGAACTGCCCCCACATGGTTTTGTAGACTGTAATCTTCATGGGACCAGATCATCAGGTCTTTCTCCCTCGGCGCCGCAGGGTGGGTTCGAACCATCAAACTTTCACAGTTAATATCCAAGTGCTTAACTGCTGTGCCACCAAGGTGCCTCTTCTTTATTACTACAAGCCACCAAAATTCAAAATATGAAATGATCTAACATAAAAGGTATTACAATAGAATTTGTTTCATTAAAGAGCCAAAAAGGAGACATAAAGCTGCAAAGTCACAGCGTCACAGCATTATGGCCAGGGAAGAGATTTTCTACAGTTTGACACAAACCTTGGTAGAATGGTATCATACCCACTTGATGCTTTATGCTTTACATAGTTAAAAGACATTTTTTTCTAAACTCAGTGCTTTCAACTCTTTACAATATGTTCTTTCCTTGACAAGAGTAATATAACATCCAAGGTCCAGGCTTTACAAATAAGAACAAAAAATTCCAGGGTCAAAAAACTAACATGAAAACTGATAGAAAGTTGACCACATAATGAAACCTAGAAACCTTGATCCTGACTGTTTATCTGATGGCTTTGTGAACAGCTTGTTTTCTGTGGTGAAAACAATTGAAGATACAGTTTGTCCTATAAGGGGCTTACCATCTATGACTAGGAAATCAGACTAAATCACCAGTCTTCATATCAAGATAAGGAAATTTCCTAATGCTTAAAATTTAGGAAAACAAAGGAATGCGTGGTGACAAAGAAAATAAAAACTTTGAGAAGTTTATTTTATCTTTCTCTTCTATCTCTTTCTTCTTACTCCCCATCAAAAGAGGGAAGCCGATAGAAAAGGAGACACCCCATGTCTGGATTTAGTGCAACAGATTTTATGGTATGGCAGAGAAAATGAAGAGAATACTGGCTTAGACAAAACGAATGTCTTAATTTTAGTGACACAGTTCTCTGAATCTGACATCCAATATAATTTTTGTCAACGCCCATGCTGAGACATCCAGAAGTGGTTCAAAGTGAAGCTGACAAGCTGCAGATTAAAACTAATGAGCTGATATAAAGATGTTACTGTTTGTTTTTTTTTTTTGGTATGATCCCCAAAGACATGTCCACTAGTGTAGGCATGTGGAAGGAGTCAATACAAATAGAATGAGTAGTAGCATTCTTTGAACATAACATTCTACCTGATTCTCAAAGCCATGCTATAAGTTATATAAGACAGGGTTATCCCTTCTTTACTTCAGGGGTTAAATGACTTGCCTACAGTAATAGGATTCTGTGGCCAAATCCAGAACTGCTTTCTTTAATCTTTCCAGGGAGGAAAATAAGATTTGTCAAAAAATAATAATTTGTCTTGCTATAATTCCACTTTATGAAACTTAGTACTATAAAACATGTTTCAGTATTTCGCAAAGAGAGAAAAGATAAGAAACTTAGGGGAAAAGGATAAGAAGGAAATATCCATAGGAGGCAAATGACATAGCTCCTGGTCCTGCTCCAAAACTGACTTATTGATTCTGTTTCTGCTGCTAGAAAAAGACCTCGTCTCTCAGGGTAGCTCAGTGAGTTGTTTCAGGATAAGAGAACTCTCTCTCACTCTTACACACACACACGCACATGTATGCAAACACAGTTATTAGATATAATTATCATAATGTCATAAATTACTCTTTAATTATTCCACAGGAGTGTATCTGATTACCCCAATAAGATTTACGAACTCTCAAAAGATCAGAATTTTTATAATCACCCCCGAACCTAGCATAAGGCTGAGCAAAGATTAAACACAAAGGAAACACTTTATTTCAATTAAAAATCAGTTCAGAGCTTTTACATATAGCTTGTTCGGCAAACTATATATATAAATACAGGAGAGATGCTTTTACTATTTTCTAGTACTATATTGGAAACCCAGGTGGTTAAAGTCAGCTGTTTGAATCCCCCAGGTGCTCCCTGGCAACTCCATGGGGCAGTTCTACTCTGTCCTATGGGGTCGCTGTGAGTTGAAACCAATGGAACGGGTTTAGTACTGTAGTGACAAATCCTTATTTTTCTGTCCATTTTTTTGTGCGTTTTCTTGGTCCCATAATAATTTTCAAATTCATCTTTTATACACATACCATGCTGTTAATGAAGCCTAATCTTCAGGTCTTCTCACTTGTATCAGCCCTTTCCATGGCCCTGGAGAGATCTAAGATATGTTTACATGGTCGGATGTTTTTGTAAAAAAAATCAACAAGATAAGATGTTCTCATTGCAGTCAGGTAAGAAAGCTGTCTGTTTCCACAGTGTCTTCTCTTTTCACATTTCCTTCATGTTGAGTGACTTTGGGGTGATGGCAGGCACTTTTGGAGTCCTGCTAAGGGAAGGATGAATTGGGGGATACTTTTTGTTTGGGGATAGTGCAATATACTTACTGGTTAAAAATTACTTGTTTATATGATTATTACAAGCTGTTGTAATGTAGAAATGGCTTCCACAAATATTCCTACCACCCACTTGATTCATCTGTATTGTTATCAAAGTGTAGAACCAAAGGTCATATCCTGATATGAACTCATTCCAGAGCTCCTGGCACCAGAAATACGTAGGTAATAAACAAAAAACAACCAAAAAAAAAAAAAAAAAACACCAGGAGATGCTCCCTCCTCACCTCCAGTTACCCTGAGGCGTAAGGTCCCTGCTAGCCAGTAGGCTCTCTCACTCAGAAAGGTAGTTGCAAGATCAAAGAAATAAGAGTGAGTAAAGGGGTTCAAATCGAAGTGGCAAGAAATATGTCCCTCAGTTCAATTTAGGGTCCAAAACTACTGCTGCATTCTGCAATCCATAAAATGGAGTATGTCAAAAAGATCTGCATGATTGTGTTGGAATCCTGTTCCTACATCCCTAACTTCCCACCTCCACTGAAAGGCATGGCTAAGCTGTCCAGTTCTCCATCATCTTTGCAGATCATCAAGCCTCTATCAGTCAAGGTCAGCATGCCAATCCACTACAAAATCTGATGAAGCTGCACTTGTTGGTAATGCAACAATCCTATTTTCTTGTGATGCATGGCAACACTGGGTTCAGCGGCAGTCAAAGATTATTGGGCAGGTCTGGATACACCTGTTCGGACTACTACTTATGAAATCACCATTCCAACTATTTAATCAGCTGCATAATTAGGTATCAAGTATCTAAAATCAGTGATATCCACCAGATATCTGAGGCACAGACCCAAGCTGTCAACCCAGGGAGAGGATCTGCTGATGGGCAGTTTACCATCATTGGATTTTCTGTCATCATTAGTCTTTCTTCAGAGATGGGTGTCATTGAGAATAGCTACTAGAATCATGCAAATTCACCTATACTAATTCGTCTATGTAATTTCTGGATAATCAGTTATTCCATGTTTTAAATAGACTGTAAATTTTTAGTTTCTATAAACTCCTATAATAATTTTGTATTTTTTTAATTATAAAGTGTTTAATTGCTTTCTTTATTCCATTATTAACACTGAGATCCATATTTAGTTAGCTTCTCCCTATTATGTTTTCTGTTTGTTTGTTCTGCTCTTGAACTGCCTTCTATTTGTTCTGGAAACGTACGAGTGAAATATTAATACATTTCAGTGATGACAGAAATTTTTCAAAAATAATTCATAGATGGCCTGATCTTTTTACTTGGAAGTAGAAACTGGAAGCCACAGGAGAAAATACACACATACACATACACTACCACCACCACAACAACATAGCCCAATATCCCCCAAATTAATGCTGGGTTTTTTTCTTTTTTTTTAAATAAACAAAAGGAGCCTTGGTGGCACAGTGGTTAAAGTGCTCAGCTGCGAACCAAAAGGTCAGCGGTTCGAATTCACCACCCGTTCCACGGAAGTATGATATGGCAGTCTGCTTCCATAGAGATTTACAGCTTTGGAAATCCTACAGGGCAGTTCTACTCCATCCTATAGAATTGCTATGAATCAGAATCAACTGGATGGCAATGACTTTGAGTTTTGATTTTATAAACTAACAAAAGAAATTTGGGTCCAAAGGATTAATTTATGGTATAGTCATCAAAGAAATGAAACAGGATTTTAAAATACCACTTAAAATGTTGGTTCATAATGGCTATTATAAAGCATGTTATGCACTTTTCACATGGTTAAAACCAAGGTTATTGACAAGGACACCAATGTGTTTCTCTTTAAACACCCCCTTGGCAGACTTTTTTTTTGGCAGACTGAGGTCTGACTCACATTTATGTTCTTGTCAATTAAGATACAAACTCACTATAATATTATTTGTTTTGAAAAATCATTCATATGAGGCAGGTTTCCAAAGAAGGCAGCTAAAAGTTTCTGGAATGTTTAAAAGGTTCTTTACAAAAAGACAGGCCTATAGCAAGTATCTGGAGGAGTAGCACAAAAGCAGGGCTTTGGAGAAAAGAAGGGAAAACATTTTAAATACATAACCAAATGTTTTCTTGAAAATTAGTCTAAATGACCAAAAATATAAGTACTATATCCACAGTCTAGAGATGTAAAGACTTTCCATAAAAATGAATGAGTACAACATACATAGATTTTGCAAGCACAGCAAAACCTAAACTAAAAATATTGAAACTAAAAATATTGTTTTAGCTGGTAAAAACATTTTTTATATGTTAGTGAATTATGTGAGTTTCCTAACTGCCTGAAATGCATTTGAATTGAAACAAAACAAAATTCTGTAAAATTTATGTATTTAAATAAGAAATTAAGGTAAATAGAAAAAAAATAAATGAACACAGTAAAACTGCTCAGAGAAGCAAAGTAAGTATAATTAGTAGGAGATACAATGCTTTTGCTATACATGGAAAAATCTAGATACCCTAAGGATGTATTCTAGGTTTTGATAACAAGCTCCTTCTATAAAATCCTTTAACTAGTCCACAAATGTCCCTGCCTCTGAAATAGGTTGATGTTTTAAATGATAAATTATGGTATCCAGAGGAAATATTACCTGGGCCTGATTGTAAAAGTGCCTCTTGGCCTACAGAAGAAGAAATGCTAGCTCACAGCCATATTATACGTTTTTCACCTACCTCAAGAGACTTGACCTCTATGCAGTCCAAAACTTTTCCAGAACAGAGCTCTCTAAGAGTACAGAGACCAGAAAAATCTCTCAATTGTCTGAATTCCTATTGTATTCTCTCTGCTCTTCACCAAATATTTTTCCTAGCATTTCCTCCTATAAATCTTCATGCAGTTCTTTCTCTAGCAAAACAGATCTGCCATTTCTACGGGAGCCAGGCTTTCCTAATTCCATGCCTTTGGTCACATTTCTCCTTCTGCCTAGAGAGTCCTTCCTTCACTCAATCTCAGTGTCAGAATCATTTCCATCTTTCAAATCTCAATTCATACTACACTTTTCCTATAAAATCTGTCCTCCAGCTGAAAGAATGACTGCCCTCCTCTGAAGTCCTCCAGCATGTTTGTTGTGCTTCTCAAATTACTTTTATTCCTTTTCTACTTAAGTGTGTAAATGTCTTCTCTAATTAGATTGCAGTTCTTAGCCAGACGACTCCATCAAAGTTACCTATACAGTTTTGTTTTTTTTTTACACGACACAAATGCTCAGGTTGCAATCCTCACATGCTCCATTTAAAAAAGCACACTGGAAAACACTGTGTCTGCTGAGAGTCATCAAACATAAGTGTCATACCTTCTTGAGGGCACTAATTGTGTCTTACTTGGCTCTAACCCTCCCTCCTTAATCCATAGCTGCGAACCTCCAACACACATAAAGCTTATCTTGGTGCCTTGATCACAAAAACGGGCTAACACGACATTTAAGAATAACTAGGATGAGGCAGAGCCAAGATGGCAGAATAGACAGACGCTTCTGGTGAGCCCTCTTTACAACAAAGACCCAAAAAAACAAGTGAAACGAGTGTATTTGTAACAAGCTGGGAGCCCTGAGCTTCAAAGGCAAACATAGAAAACGAACTGAGGGGCAGGGGGAGGAAGAGACCATTCAGAAGTGGAGAAGAGCTGCCAGACCTGAATCGCAGGAAGCCCTCAGGCACCATTTCTGGAGCGGCGGCAGCAGGCTGGTACTAGAGTTCAGCCTCAGTTTCCTCAGGGAGAAGCAGCCAGCCACACAGCCTACACAACCTCCAGAAACTGAGAAGAACAGTGCTCTCCGCGAAAGCTAAGTACTTGCAAATATTTTAACGTGCTCCCCCCACCCACAAACTGACTCCAGTGGCTGAATTCCCTGGGACTGACATAGGCCCTGTTGAGAACCTACAGCCATCTTCCTGGCCTTGGGCAAGGAAAAAATTTGCAGTTGGGAGAAAAGATAATTTGCTAGCTCCACTAACCAGGGAGAGCTCAGGACAGAAGCAGCTCCTGTCCAGGCATAAACCGTCTGTGGACTTTGAGCACCTTTCCCTTCTATAGGGACCTGTTTAGGCCCATTTCGGGAGAACAGGGCCTTGTTGGCCGACTCCAACCATTTCAGCTGTACAGTGGAGAGGTGGGTGTTTGATGTCTGACATTGCTTTGCCTGTTACACAAGGTCCTCACCTACCCACATCAGGGACCTTAGGACAGGCAGCTCCACTCAGGTCACCCAGCCACCCATGACAAGGGTCTAAAGATAACTGGTACCTCCCAGTCCTTACAACCAAAATCCTTGGGTGGTCATGGTCCCTCTGCAAAACCCACCCACCTGTATGCTCTAGGCAACAAGGATACGCTTTCCTCAGAGACACTCAGGGGTTGGTTCTCAGCCCCCTGCCTTGTTCAGAGTGCGACCCCCTGCTGCAATCAGATACCGGTATATACGCCAATCACCCCTGCCCCTCTAAGGCTGTAGGACAGAGCCTGTAGCACACACTTGATATCAGGTACCTGGAAACCTGAGCTGAATTCATACAAGAAAACTGAATGGACTCCTAGACTGATGTACCTGATACCAGCTCTAGCCAGGTGGGGACAGTACATCAGAGCTCCAAAGGTGAAAACAATCTAGCTAGCTCACTCAGGCAACCCATAGGGGTATGCCAAAACAAAACAAAGCAAGAAGCTACAACATAGTAAGCAAGCATAAACTAATACAATAACTTATAGAATAGCTCAGAGACAAGAGTCAACATTAAATCACATAAAGAAACAGACCATGATCACCTCAACAGGCTCTCAAAACAAAGAATCCAGGGATCTTCTAGATGAAAGTACATACCTGGAATTACCAGATGCAGAATACAAAAGTTTAATATACAGAACCCTTCAAGACATCAAGAAGGAAATGAGATTATACACAGAACAAGCCAAGGAACACACAGATAAAGCAATTGAAGAAATCAGAAAGATTATTCAGGAACATAAAGAAAAGTTTAATAAGCTGGAAAAATCCACAGACAGGCTTTTTTTTTTTTTTCTAGTGCCATCGAGTCGTAGACAGGCAGCAATCAGAAATTCAGAAGATTAACAATAAAATTACGGAATTTGATACCTCCATAGAAAGTCAAGAGGAGCAGAATTGAGCAAGTAGAAGCTAGAATTTCTGAACTCGCAGATCAATCACCTGGCACTAATATATTTGAAGAAAAATCAGATAAAAGAATTTTTAAAAAATGAAGAAACCTGAAGAATCATGCGGGACTCTATCAAGAGAAATAACCTACGAGTATTGGACTACCAGAACGGGGGGGATAACAGAAAATACACAGAGAATTCTTAAAGTTTTGTTGGCAGAAAGCTTCCCTGATATGGTGAAAGATGAGAAGATATCTGTCCAAGATGCTCATCGAACTCCACATAAGGTAGATTTGAAAAGAAAGTCACCAAGACATATTATAATCAAACTTGCAAAAACCAAAGATATAGAGAATTATAAGAGCAGCGAGGGATAAACGAAAAGTCACCTACAAAGGAGAGCCAATAAGAATAAGCTCAGACTACTCGGCAGAAACCATCTAAGCAAGGAGGCAATGGGATGACATATTTAAAAAATTGAAGGAAAAAATTGCCTGCCAAGAATCACATATCCAGAAAATTGTCTCTTAAATATGAAGATGAAATTAAGGCATTTCCAGATAAACACAAGTTTCGGGAATTTGTAAAAACCAAAGCAAAACTAAAAGAAATACTAAAGGGAGTTCTTTGGTCAGAAAATCAATAATATCAGGTATCAACCCAAGACTAGAACACTGGGCAGAGCAACCAGATGTCAACCCAGACAGGGAAATCCAAAAAAACAAAGCAAGATTATAAAAAAAAAAAGCAAAGAACAGGGTAACAGTGATGTTATTATATAAAAGACGAGAACATTAGAATAATAATAAAGAAGGACTAAGAAAAGTAACCATACACCTTTCATATGGTGAGGAAGATATGGCGATACAAAGAAATAAAAGTTAGTTTTAAATTTAAAAAATAGGGGTAAATAATAATGTAACCACAAAGGAGACAAAGTATCCTACTCATCAAAATAAAAAACAAGGGAAAAATACAGATTCAGCAGAAACAAAATCAAAAACAACAAATATGAGGAAAGGACAATATGTAAATATAATCTCAGCACATAAAATTAAGTGGGAAAAAGAAACTATCAACAACACACAAAAAAAGACATCAAATCGATAGCACTAAATTCATACCTATTCATAATTACCCTGAATGTAAATGGACTAAATGCACCAATAAACAGGCAGAGAGTGGCAGAACAGATTAAAAAACAAGATCCCTCTATATGCTGCCCACAAGAGACACACCTTAGAGACACAAACTAAAACTCAAAGGACGGAAAAAAAATACATCAAGCAAACAAAAATCAAAAAAGAGGAGGAGCAGCAATATTAATTTCTGACAAAATAGACTTTAAAGTTAAATCCGTCATAAAGGATAAGGAAGGACACTATATAATGATTAAAGGGACAATACACCAAGAAGATATAACCATATTAAATATTTATGCACCCAATGACAGGGCTACAAGATACATAAAACAAACTCTATCAGCACTGAAAAGTGGGATAGACAGCTCCACAATAATAGTAGGAGACTTCAACACACCACTTTTGGTGAAGGACAGGACATCCAGAAAGAAGCTCAATAAAGACACGGAAGATTTAAATGCCACAATCAACCAACTTGACCTTGTAGACATATACAGAACACTCCACCCAACAGCAACCAAGTATACTTTCTTTTCTAGTGCACATGGAACATTCTCTAGAATAGACCACATAATAGTTCCTAAAGCAAGCCTTAGCAGAATTCAAAACATTGAATTATTACAAACCATATTCTCCAACTGTAAGGCCGTAAAAATGGAAATCAGTAACAGGAAAAGCAGGGAAAAGAAATCAAACACTTGGAAACTGAACAATACCCTGCTCATAAAAGACAGTGTCAAAGAAGACATTAAGGACGGAATAAAGAAATTCAGAGAATTCAATGAGAATGAGAACACTTCCTATCAGAACCTTTGAGACACAGCAAAAGCGGCGCTCAGAGGCCAATTTACATCAACAAATGCACACATCCAAAAAGAAGAAAGGGCCAAAATCGAAGAATTATCCCTACAACTTGAACAAATAGAAAGAGGACAACAAAAGAAACCCAAAGGCACCAGAAGAAAACAAATAATAAAAACTAGAGCTGAACTAAATGAAATAGAAAACAGAAAAACAATTGAAAAATTAACAAGTCCAAAGGCTGGTTTTTTGAAAAAATTCAACAAAATTCATAAACCACTGGCTAAACTGACCAAAAAAAAAAAAAAGAAGAGGAAGCAAATAACCCAAGCAAGAAAAGAGATGGGCGATATTACAACAGACCCAACTGAAACTAAAACAATTATATATATATCGGATTACTATGAAAAATTGTACTCTAACAAATTGGAAAACTGAAAAGAAACGGATGAATTCCTAGAAACACACTACCTACTTAAACTAACACAAACAGAGGTAAAACAACTAAATAGACCCATAAAAAAAGAAGAGATTGAAAAGGTAATCAAAAAACTCCCAACAAAAAGAAGTCCTGGTCCAGACGGCTTCACTGCAGAGTTCTACCAAACTTTCAGAGAAGAGTTAACACCACTACTACTAAATGTATTTCAGAGCATAGAAAAGGATAGGATACTACCAAACTCATTCTGTGAAGCCACCATATCCCTCATACCAAAACCAGGTAATGACACCACAAGAAAATTACAGACCTATATGCCTCATGAACGTAGATGCAAAAGTCCTCAACAAAATTCTAGCCAATAGAATTCAAAAACACATCAAAAAAATAATTCACCATGACCAAGTGGGATTCCTATCAGGTATGCAGGGATGGTTCAACATGAGAAAAACAATTAATGTAATCAACCACATAAATAAAACAAAAGACAAGAATCACATGATTTTATCAATTGATGCAGAAAAGACATTTGACAAAGTTCAACACCCATTCATGATAAAAACTCTCAGTGAAACAGGAATAGAAGGAAAATTCCTCAACACAATAAAGGACATTTATACAAAGCCAACAGCCAACATCACCCTAAATGGAGAGAGCCTGAAAGCATTCCCACTGAGATTGGGAACCAGACAAGGATGCCCTTTATCACTGATCCTATTCAACATTGTGTTGGAGGTCCTAGCCAGAGCAATTAGGCTAGATAAAGAAATAAAGGGCATTCAGATTGGCAAGGAAGAAGTAAAATTTATCTCTATTTGCAGATGACATAATCTTATACAGAAAACCCTAAAGAATCCTCCAGAAAACTACTGAAACTAATAGAACAGTTCAGCAGAGTATCAGGATACAAGATAAACATACAAAAATCAGTTGGATTCCTCTACACCAACAAAAAGAACATCAAAGAGGAAATCACCAAATCAATGCCATTTACAGTAGCCCCCAAGAAGATAAAATACTTAGGAATAAATCTTACCAGAGATGTAAAAGACTTATACAAAGAAAACTACAGTACACTTCTGCAAGAAACCAAAAGAGACTTACATAAGTGGAAAAACATACCTTGCTCATGGATAGGAAGACTTAACATTATAAAAATGTCTATTCTACCAAAAGCAATCTATACATTTAATGCAATTCTGATCCAAATCCCAACGACATTCTTTAATCAGATGGAGAAACAAATCACCAACTTCATATGGAAAGGAAAGAGGCCCCAGATAAATGAGGCATTACTAAAAAAAGAAGAACAAAGCGGGAGGCCTTACTTTACCTGATTTTAGAATCTATTATACCGCCACAGTAGTCAAAACAGCATGGAACTGGTAAAACAACAGATACATAGACCAATGGAACAGAATTGAGAATCCAAATATAAACCCATCCACATATAAGCAGTTGATATTTGACAAAGGCCCCAAAACAGTTAAATGCGGAAAAGACAGTCTTTTTAACAAATGGTGCTGGCATAACTGGATATCCATCTGCAAAGAAATGAAACAAGATCCATACCTCACTCCATGCACATAAAAGAGCTGAAAATGAATCAAAGACCTAAATATAAAATCTAAAATGATAAAGATCATGGAAGAAAAAATAGGGACAACCTCAGGAGCCCTAACATATAGCATAGACAGTATACAAAACATTATTAAGAATGCAGGAGAAAAACTAGATAACTGGGAGCTCTTAAAAATCAAACACCTATGCTCATCCAAAGACTTCACCAAAAGAGTAAAAAGACTACCTACAGACTGGGAAAAAGTTTTTAGCTATGACATTTCTGATCAGCACCTGATCTCTAAAATCTACGTGATACTGCAAAAACTCAACTACAAAAAGACAGATAACCCTATTAAGAAATGGACAAAAGATATGAATAGACATTTCACTAAAGAAGAGATCCAGGGAGCTAACAGATACATGAGGAAATGTTCACGATCATTAGCCATTAGAGAAATGCAGATCAAAAGTAAAATGAGATGTCATCTCACTCCAACAAGGCTGGCATTAATCCAAAAAACAAAATAATAAATGTTGGAGAGGCTGTGGAGAGATTAGAACATTTATACACTGCTGGTGGGAATGTCAAAGGGTATAACCACTTTGGAAATTGATCTGGCGCTTCCTTAAAAACTAGAAGTAGAACTACCATATGATCCAGCAATCCCACTCCTTGGAATATATCCTAGAGAAATAAGAGCTTTTAAATGAACAGATATATTCATACGCATGTTTACTGCAGCACTGTTTACAATAGCAAAAAGATGGAAGCAACCAAGGTGCCCGTCAACGGATGAATGCATAAATTATGGTATATTCACACAATGGAATACTACATATCGATAAAGAACAGTGAGGAACCTGTGAAACATTTCATTACGTGGAGGAACCTGGAAGGCATTATCCTGAGTGAAATTAGTCAGTTGCAAAAGGACAAATATTGTATAAGATCACTATTTTAAGAACATGAGAAATAGTTTAAACTGAGAAGAGAGCATTCTTTTGTGGTTACGAGAAGAGGGAGGGAGGGAGGGAGGGTGGGAGAGGGGTATTCACTAATTAGATGGTAGATAGGAACTACTTTGGATGAAGGGAAAGAAACACACAATACAGAGGAGGTGAGCATAACTGGACTAAACCAAAAGCAAAGAAGTTTCGTGAATAAACTAAATGCTTCGAAGGCCAGCATAGCAGGGGCAGGGGCCTGGGGACCGTGGTTTCAGGGGACATCTAAGTCAATTGGCATAATAAAATCTATTAAGAAAACATTCTGCATCCCACTTTGAGGAGTGGCATCTGGGGTCTTAAACACTAGCAAGCAGCCATCTAAGGTGCATCAATTGGTCTCAACCCACCTGGATCAAAGGAGAATGAAGAACACCAAGGACACAAGGGAATTACGAGCTGAAGTGACAGAAAGAGCCATATGAACCAGAGACTACATCATCCTGAGACCAGAAGAACTAGATGGTGCCCAGCTACAACCGATGACTGCCCTGACAGGGCACACAACAGAGAACCCCTGAGGGAGCAAGAGAGCAGTGGCATGCAGACGCCAAATTCTCATAAAAAGACCAGACTTAATGGTCTGACTGAGACTGGAAGGATCCCGGTGGTCATGGTCCCCAGACCTTTTGTTGGTCCAGGACAGGAACCATTCCCGAAGCCAACTTTTCAGACATGGATTGGACTGGACAATGGGTTGGAGAGGGATGCTGGTGAGGAATGAGCTTCTTGGATCAGGTAGACACTTGAGGCTGTGTTGGCATCTCCTACATGGAGGGTAGATGAGAGGGTGGAGGGGGTTAGAAGCTGTCAAAATAGACACGAAAAGAGAGAGTGGAGGGAGAGGGCAGGCTCTCATTAGGGGGAGAGTAATTGGTAGTACGTAGCAAGGTGTATATGGGTTTTTGTGTGAGAGACTGACTTGATTTGTAAACTTTCACTTAAAGCACAATAAAAATTATGAAAGAAAAAAAGAATAACTAGGAGCGTCAGACACAAGAGGAGTCTACACTCACTTGAATGATATTTTCCATGGGCCTCCATGGATTCTCATAAGTTAAAATGGGAGACGGGCAGGAGAGAGCCCTCCTTGATGGCACATATTTTAATCCCATCCTCCTGATCATTTTCTCATTCTAAACGAAAGCCTTATTCCACTGGGAGAGAAGAGTATAGAGACAGATCCCTCTCTGTGGTGTAGGCATGCAAAGACGATTGAAAGCTGAGGATGGAGCTGAAACATCAAGAAAAACCCTCTGGCACCACAGACCCCACGCTACATGCAAGATAACATCAGCCCACCACTGGAAGAAGTTGCGATCTAGTGTGCTAAAGGTGACTGTGGCAACAAAATCCAAACGCAGCTTGATCACTGACTAACTCAGCCAACCACACCTAGCAGAAGCAATTGTAAATATTATTATTGTACCCCTAACAAGCACTATCCAACAATCAATCGAAAATTACAAAACACACAAAAAAGGCAAGTTAAAAGCCCATTCTCAAAAGATAAAGTAATCACCAAATTCAATACCAGAGAAGACCGAAATACTGGAAATATTATATGTTGCTGGTATGTGCCATCACGTCAATTCCGAGTCACAGTGACCTTATATAGAAACTTCATATAACTACTATATAGAAGCTTTATAATAACAAGATTTAATATGTTAAAGATGTTTATGTAAAAGGACACAACAAGGATTAACAGATGGGGGACTGCAGCAGAGACATGTAACTGAAAAAAAAAATCAAATGGAAGGGCTAGAAATAAAAAATAGGACATAGCAGATGATGAATTCACGAGATATGCATATCGGCAGTAAGGACACAACCAAAGAAAGAACCAGTAAGCTCGAAGACAGGTGAACAGAAATTATCCAAACAGAAACAGAAATTGTGAAAAAAAAAAGTGAAAAGAAAACAGAGGATCCAAGAGCTGTGGGACAATATTAAATGGTCTAACATATATATAATTGGAATTCCAGAAGGAGAAGAAAAAAGCTACAAACCAGAGGGAAACATTTAGAAAACATATAGGACAAAGGACTTGTATGTAGAATATAAGAGCTCTGATCGCACAGTGGTTAAACGCTCGGCTGCTAACTGAATGATCAGCGAATTGAATCCACCAGCTGCTCTGCAGGAGAAAGATGTGGCAGTCTGCTTCCTTAAAGATTTACAGCCTTGGAAATTCTCTGTCCTGTAGGGTCCCTATGAGTCAGGATTGACTTGACAACAATGAGTTTGGTTTTTTTTTGTTTGTTTTATCTAGAATATATAAAGAACTTTCACAAGTCAATAATAAGAGGGCAAAACAAACATACACTCAATAAAAACTGAACAATGGATTTGAACAGATACTTCTCTAACGATGATATTCAAATGCCTAATAAGAACATGAAAAGATGCTCAGCATCATCAGTCACTAAAAATGCAAATTAAAACCACATTCACGTACCATTACATACCGAGTAGAATGGCTAAGATTTAAAAGACTGACAATACCAAGCATTGACAAGGATGTGATAGAACTAGACCTCTCATGCACTGCTGGTCAGAAAGAAAAGTTCTACGAAGTTAAACACACACTTGCCGTATGATCCAGCAACCCCACTCCTAGGTATTTACCCGACAGAAACAAAAACATGTGCATACAAAGGCCAGTACATGAATATTTATAATCGCTTTATTCGTAATAACCAAAAACTAGAAAAAAACCCACATGTCCATCAACTGGTAAACGAATAAAAAACTTACGGTACATACATAAATGGGATAGTAGTCAGCAATAAAAAGCAACAAGTTTTTGATAAAGATAACAACATGGATATATTTCAAAACCATTACGTTATATGAAAAAAGTATATAAGACTTACTACTGTATGATTCCATGAATATGACATTTGGGAAAAGGCAAAATTATAAGAACAAAGAATAGATGAGTTGTTGGCAGGAGCTAGAGGGGCACAAGAGGGGATTGATTATAAAGGGGCACAGAGAAACTTTTGAGAGTGATGAAAGTGTTCTCTATCTTGATTGTGATGATAGTTACACATCTGTATTCATTTATCAAAACTATATACTCAAAAAGGGTGAACTTCACCATGTGGAAATTAAACCTCACTAAATCTGACTTTCAAGAAACTCCTTGTAAATTATTTAGTATGATGTGAATCTGATGCCCACTGAAAATGTACTACTTTTATCTGGTGGCTTTCTATAATCCTTGGAGATATAATTCTCTCAGTTCCATGTTGAGAATCATGGGCCTAATTCTCACAGGTAGTTCATTTACGAACAATTTCAGTTTTAAATAACTGCCTTCTAACCTAAGTTTTGAACGTCCCAGAAAGCAATCATTCCTTGAGGAATATAAGTAAACCTTACTCTAAATACAAACTAAAAACAAAAGATATCATTAACGCTATGGTCAAGAATAGTTTTCATATAATGTGAAAACTGAACTTTAACTTTTCCAGTGTCAGAATCAAACCCTGATTCAAGCTACTGAGGTGGTTTATCAAAAGTTCAGTAAATTGGGGGACATCTAGGTCAACTGGCACAACATACTTCATAAAGAAAATGGTCAACATCTACTTTGGTGAGTAGCGTCCGGAGTCCTAAAAGCTTGTGAATTACCATCTAAGATACATTTATTGGTCCCAGCACACTCAGAGCACAGGAGAATGAAGAAAGCCAAAGACACAAGGAAAATATTAGTCCAAAGAACTAATGGACCACATGAACCACAGCCTCCACCAGCCTGAGCCCAGAAGAACTAGATGGTGCCTGACGGCCACCACCGACGCTCTGACAGGGATCACAACAGAGAGTCTCAGGCAGAGCAGAAGAAAAATGTTTAACAAAATTCAAAATCACAAAAAAAGACCAGACTTACTGGTCTGACAGGGAAAATGGAGGAACCCCCGACACTATGGCCCCCGGACACAATGCTAACTCGGAACTGAAGACACAAAGTCCACCTTTCAGCCAACTATTACACAGGCGTATAAAAAAAAATAAATAACACACGTGAAGAACGTGCTTCTTAGTTCAATTATCTGAGCCCAAATGGGCAACAGCTGCACAAAAACAAAGACAAAACGGCAAGAAGAAAAGGAAAATTGGATGAATAGACACCGAGAATGCAGGGTGGAAAGGCAAACGGAGAAAGTGCTGACACATCGTGGGGACTGTAACTAATGTCACAAAAAAAATTGTGTATAAAATTTCTCGTTTTTTTTCTGTCTCTTGGACTCATAATTACCTTGTGTCTTTGCTGTTCTGCATTTTCCTTTGGTACAGGTGGGTTGAGACCCATTGATGCATCTTAGATGGCCGCTTGCTAGCATTTAAGACCCCAGACGCCACTCTTCAAAGTGAGATGCAGAATGTTTTCTTAGTAGATTTTATTATGCCAATTGAAACAGATGTCCCCTGAAACCATGGTACTCAAGCCCCAGTCCCTGCTACACTGGCCTTTGAAGCATTCAGTTTATTCAGAAAGCTTATATGCTTTTAGTTTAGTCCAGTTCTGCTGACTTCACATGTATTGTCTTTCCCTTCACCTAAAATAATTCTTATCTACCATCTAATTAGTGAAAACCCCTCTCCCTCTCTCCCTCCTTCCCCCCACTCTCGTAACCATCAAGGAATATTTTCTTCTCTATTTAAACTATTTCTCCAGTTATTGTATTAGTGGTCTTATACAATATTTGTCCTTTTGCAACTACTTCATTCAACATAACACCTTCCAGATTCATCCATGTTATGAAATATTTCACGGATTCATCATTATTCTTTATCGAGGTGTAGAATTCCATTCTGTGAATACACCATAATTTATTCATCCGTTGATGGGCACATTGGTTGCTTTCATCCTTTCGCTGTTGTAAACAGTGCTGCAATAAACATGGGTGTGCATATATCTGTTCGTGTAAAGCATCTTATTTCTCTAGGATATATTCCAAGGAGTGGGACTGCTGGATCGTATGGTAGTTCTATTTCTAGCTTTTTAAGGAAGCGCCAAATCGATTTCCAAAGTGCTTGTACCATTTGACATTCCCTCCAGCAGTGTAGAAGTGTTCCAGTCTCTCCACAGCCTCTCCAACATTTAGTATTTTGTGTCTTTTGGATTAATGCCAGCCTTGTTGGAGTGAGATGGAATGTCATTGTTTTGATCTGCATTTCTCTAACAGCTAACGACTGTGAACATTTCCTCCTATATCTGTTAGCTACCTGAACGTCTTCTTTAGTGAAGTACCTGTTCATATCCCCTGCTCATTTTATAAATGGGTTATTTGCCTTTTTGTAGTTGAGTTTTTCCAGTATCATGTAGATTTTTAGAGATGAGAAATGTCATAGCTAAAAACTTTTTCCCAGCATGTAGGTAATCTTTTTACTCTTTTGGTGAAGTCTCTGGATGAGCATAGGTGTTTGATTTTTAGGAGCTTCCAGTTATCTCATTTCTTTTCAGCACTGTTAGTAATGTTTGTATGGTGTTTATGCCAAGTATTAGGACTCCTAGCACTGTCCCTATTTTTTCTACCATGATCTTTATCATTTTAGATTTTATATTTAGGTCTTTGATCCATTTTGAGTTAGTTTTTGTGCATGGAGTGAAGTGTGGGTCTTGTTTCACTTTTTTTTTTACAGATGCATATCCAGTCACGCCAGCACCATTTGTAAAACAGACTGTCTTTTCCAAATTTAACGGACTTTGGGACTTTGTCAAATATCAGCTACTCTTATGTTGACGGATTTATGTCTGGATTCTCAATTCTGTTCAGTGATCTATGTATCTGTTGTTGTACTAGTACCAGGCTGTTTTGACTACTGTGGCGGAATAAATAGGTTCTTTAAAATCAGTTAGAGTGAGGTCTCCCACTTTGTTCTTCTTTTTCAGTAATTCTTTACTTATCTGGGGCCTCTCTCCCTTACACGTGAAGTTGGTGATTTGTTTCTCCATCGCTTTAAAAAATGTCGTTGGAATTTGAACAGGAATTGCATTACATCTATAGATCGCTTTTGGTACAATAAACATTTTTACAATGTTAACTCCTCCTATCCATGACAAAGTATGTTTTTCCACTTACGTAGGTCTCTTGGTTTCTTGCAGTAATGTCTTGTACTTTTCTTTATATAGGTCTTTTTCATCTCTGTTAAGATTTATCACTAAGAATCCTGTCTTCTCCGGGGCTACTGTAAGTGGTACTGATTTGGTGATTTCCACCTTGATGTTCTTTTTGTTGGTGTAGAGGAATCCAACTGTTTTTGTACGTTTATCTTGTATCCTGATCCTCTGCTGTGCTCTTCTATTAGTTTCAGTAGTTTTTTTTTTTTTTTTTTTTTTGAGGATTCTTTAGGGTTTTCTGTGTATGAGGTCATGTCCTCTGCAAATAGAGATAAATTTTACTTCTTCCTTGCCAATCTGGATGCCCTTTATTTCTTTATCCAGCCTAACTGCTCTGGCTAGGACCTACAACACAATGTTCAGTAAGAGTGGTGATAAAGGGCATCCTTGTCTGGTTCCCAGTCTCAAAGGGAATGCTTTCAGGCTCTCTCCCTTTAGGATGATGTAGGCTGTTGGCTTTGTATAAATGCCCTTTATTATGTTGAGGAATCTTCCTTCTATTCCCATTTTGCTGAGTTTTTATCATGAATGGGTGTTGAACTTTGTCAAATACCTTTTCTGCATCAATTGATAAGATCACATGGTTCTTGTCTTTTGTTTTATTTATGTGGTGGATTACATTAATTGTTTTTCTAATGTTGAACCATCCCTGCATACCTGGTATGAATCCCACTTAATCATGGAGAATTATTTTTTTGATATATTGTTGAATTCTATTGTCTAGAATTTTGTTGAGGATTTTTGCATCTAAGTTCATGCAGGATAAAATAAGTCTGTAATTTTCTTTCTTTTGGAGTCTTTACCTGGTTTTGGTATCAGGGATATGCTGGCTTCATCGAATGAGTTTGGTAGTATTCCGTCCTTCTCTATGTTCTGAAATACCTTTAGTAGTAGTGGTGTTAACTCTCTCTGAAAGTTTGGTAGAACTCTACAGTGAAGCCATCTGGGCCAGGGCTTTGGTTGGGAGTTTTTTTTGATTGCCTTTTCAATCTCTTCTTTTGTTATGGGTCTATTTAGTTGTTCTACCTCTGTTTGTGATAGTTTTATGTAGGTAGTGTGTTTCTAGGAGTTCATCCATTTCTTCTAGGTTTTCAAATTTGTTAAAATACAATTTTTCGTAGTAATCCAATATGATTCTTTTAATTTCAGTTCAGTGTATTGTGATATTACCCATCTCATGTCTTATTCGGATTATTTGCTTCCTCTCCTGTTTTTTCTTTTGTCAGTTTGGCCACTGGTTTATCAATTTTTGTTAATTTTTTCATAGAACCAGATTTTGGTCTCGTTAACGCTTTCAATTGTTTTTCTGTTTTCTATTTCATTTAATTCTGCTCTAATTTTTATTATTTGCTTTCTTCTGGTGCCTTTGGGTTTCTTTTGTTGCTCTCTTTCTATCTGTTCAAATTACAGGGATAATTTTTTCATTTTGGCCCTTTCTTCTTTTTGTATGTGCGTGTTTATTGATACAAATTGACCTTTGAGCACTGCTTTCACTGTGTCCCAAAGGTTCTGATAGAAGTGTTTTCATTCTCATTGGATTATATGAATTTCTTTATTCCATCCATAATGTCTTCTTTGACCCAGTCTTTTTTGAGCAGGATATTGTTCAGTTTCCAAGTGTTTGATTTCTTTTCCCTGCTTTTTCTGTTATTGATTTCCACTTTTATGACCTTATGGTCAGAGAAAACGCTCTGTAATATTTCGACGTTTTGGATTCTGCTAAGGCTTGCTTTACGAACTATTATGTGGTCAATTCTAGAGAGTGTTCCATGTGCATTAGAAAAGAAAGTACACTTGGCTGCTGTTGGGTGGAGTGTTCTGCATATGTCTGTGAAGTCAAGTTGGCTGACTGCAGCATTTAGATCTTCCGTGTCTTTACTGAGCTTCTTTCTGGATGTCCTGTCCTTCACCAAAAGCGGTGTGTTGAAGTCTCCTACTATAATTGTGGAGCTGTCTGTCTCACCTTTCAATGCTGTTAGACTTTGTTTTATGTATCTTGCAGCCCTGCTACTGGGGGCATAAATATTTAATATGATTATATCCTCCTGGTAGATTGTCCCTTTAATCATTATATAGTGTCCTTCCTTGTCCTTTCCAGTGGATTTAACTTTAAAGTCTATTTTGTCGGAAAATAATACTGCCACTCCTGCTCTTTTTTGATTGTTGTTTGATTGATACACTTTTTTTCCATCCTTTGAGTTTTAGTTTGTTTGTGTCTCTAAGTCTAAGGTGTGTCTCTTGTAGGCAGCATATAGGCGGATCGTGTTTTTTTATCCAGTCTGTCACTCTGTCTCTTCATCAGTGTATTTAGTCCATTTACTTTCAGTGAAATTATATACAGGTATGAGTTTAGTGCTATCATTTTGATGTCTTTTTTTGTGTGTTGTTGACAGTTTCTTTCTCCCACTTAATTTTTTGTGCTGAGTAGTTCATATCATGTCTCTTCCTCTTACTCATAGTTGTTTTTGTTTCTGCTGAGTCTCTATTTTTTTTCTTGTATTTTATTTTGATGAGTAGGATAGTTAGTCCCCTTTGTGGTTACCTTAATATTTACCTCTATTTTTCTAAGTTTAAACCTAACTGTTATTTCTTTATATCGCCTTGTCTTCCTCTCCATATGAAAGATCTATGACTACATTTCTTAGTCCCTTTATTGTTTTAATATTGTCTTATTTTACATAATAACATCGCTGTTACTGTTTTGAGCATTTTTTTTAATCTTGATTTATTTTTGTGATTTCCCTATCTGGGTTGACATCTGATTGCTCTGTCCAGTGTTCTAGTCTTGGGTTGATACCTGATTTTATTGATCTTCTAACCAAGGAATCCCCTTTAGTATTTCTTGTAGTTTTGGTTTGGTTTTTGTGAATTTCCAAAACTTCTGTTTATCTGGAAATGTCCTAATTTCACCTTTATATTTGAGAGACAGTTTTGCTGGATATATGATTCTTGGCAGGCAATCTGTTTCCTTCAATGCTTCATTGCCTTCTTGCCTGCATGGTTTCTGCTGAGTAGTCCGAGCTTATTCTTATTCAGTCTCCTTTGTAGGTGACTTTTCACTTATCCCTGGCTACTCTTAAAATTCTTTATCTTTGGTTTTGGCAAGTTTGATTATGTCTTGGTAACTTTCTTTGAGAATCTACCTTATGTGGAGTTCGATAAGCATCTTGGATAGGTATCTTCTCATCTTTCACAGTATCAGGGAAGTTTTCTGCCAACATATCTTCAACAATTCTCTCTGTATTTTCTGTTGTCCCTCCCTGTTCTGGTACTCCAATCACTCGTAGGTTATTTCTCTTGATAGAGTCCCACATGATTCTTAAGGTTTCTCCATTTTCTTAAATTCTTTTATCTTATTTTTCTTCAAATATATTGGTGCCAAGTGCTCTATCTTCAAGCTCACCAATTGTGCCTTCCACTTACTCGATTCTGCTCCTCTGAGTTTCTACTGAGTTATCTAATTCTGTAATTTTGTTGTTAATCTTCTGAATTCCTGATTGGTGTCTTTCTCTGGACTCTTGCAGCTTATTATATTTTTTCATTATGGTCTTGAATAACCTTTTTAATTTCTTTAACTACTTTATCCGTGTATTCCTTGGCTTCTCCTGTGTATTGCCTGATCTCCTTCCTAATTTTGTTCTTGACATCTTGATGAGTTCTGTATAATAATCTTCTGAATTCTGCATCCGGTAACTCCAGGAAGGCATCTTCACCCAGAAGACCCACTGAGTCTTTATTCTGAGAGCTTGTTGAGGCAATCATGGTCTGTTTCTTTATGTGACCTGATATTGACTGCTGTCTTTGAGCTAACTGTAAGTTATTGTATTAGTTTATTTTATGTTTGCTTACCGTATCCTAGCTTCTTGCTCCGTTGTTTGATATGCCCAAAGGGGTTGCTTGAGTGAGCAAGCTTGATTATTTTTGCCGTTGAAGCTCTGACGTTTTGTCACCAGACGGTATCAGGTATATCAGTCTAGGAGTCCATTCAGTTTTTTTGTACGAATTCAGCTCAGGTGTCCAGGTAGCTGATCATCAAGTGTATGGTATAGGCTCTGTCCTACAGTTTAGAGGGCCAGGGGTCATTGGTGTAGGTACCAATATCTGGTTGTAGCAGGGGGTCACGCTCTGAGCAAGACAGGGGGATGAGAACCATCCCCCAAATGTCTGTGAGGAAAGCATGTCTCTGTTCCCTAGAGCATAAAGGTGTGTGGGTTCTGCAGAGGGACCACGGGCACTGAATGCTTTTGTTTGTAAGGACTGGGAGGTACCAGTGATCCTTGGACCCCTGTCATGGGTGGCCAGGTGACCTGAGTGAAGCTACCAGTCCTTTTGCCCCTGATGTGGGTAGGTGAGGACCCTATTTAATAGGCAAAGTGGTGTCAGATATTAAACACCCACCTCTTCATTGCACGCTGAAATGGTTACAGTTTGCCAACAAGGGCCTATTCTCCTGAAATAGACCCACACAGGTCCATGTGGGGAGGGGGGGAAGGTATTCAAAGTCCACAGACCATTTATGCCTGGACAGGAGCCGCTTCTGTCCTGAGCTCCCCTGATTAGTGGAGATGGCAACTTATCTTTTCCCCCAATTGTGAATTTATTCCTACTCCAAGGCTGCGAGGATGGCTCCGGGCACTCAGCACGGCCTCTCTCCGGCTCAGGAAATCAACAGCCACTGAAGCTGATTTGGGGACTGAGGGGGAGGTAAAATAGAAACAAGTACTTAGCTTTTCCCGAAAGCGCGTTCTTCTCTGGTTCTGGAGGTGTGAGTAAGGTGCGTGGCTGACTGCTTCCCCATGAGAAAACTGTGGCTGAACGCTACCACCAGCCTGCCGCAGCTGCTCCCAGAAATGGTGCCTGAGGGATCTCAGCGATTCAGGTCCGGTAACTCCTCTCCACTTCTGAACCATCTCTCCTTCCCCCGCCGCTCAGTCTGTTTTCTAACTTTGCCTTTGATGCTCAGGGCTTCTAGCTTGTCATAAATATAATTGTTTCACTTGTTTTTTCGGGCCTTTGTTGTAAGAGGGATTGCAGGAAGTGTCTGGCTATTCTGCCATCTTGGCTCCGCCTCGTGTATAAAATTTTTGAATGAAAAACTTATCTCTGCTGTAAACTTTCACCTAAAACACAATAAAACTTAAAAAAAATTTTTTCAGTAAATATTTCTCTGAACATTTTTCCTCATCCTCTCAATTTTCTCAATCCAGCTGCAAAGAAAAAAATCTGTCGCATCATTCAAGTCTCTTCCTTCCTGGAATTTTTAATTGAATGCCAAAATTCCTAAATAAGTAATAAGTCTGAACAGAAGATACAGATGATCAACGCTTTAAAATTACAAAGTAGATAATTCAGTATATGAGCAAGGACAGAAAAATAATTATTAAAAAATCCACAAAGCCCCCTTTTTATAAAATTGGCTACACAATGAAAAATTAACTTTAAAAAACTTCTTAGCAGGAATGCATCCCAATCTCCCAAATTTCACAGGAAAAACAAATGCTTAGTTATCATTTACTAACCTCTTTGAGCACAACAGAGTCAGGTATAAAGTTCCAAGACAAATCCCAAGAGAGCATCTGCAGTGTGATTAATCACTCTTGTGTGTGGCCTTTCTAGCCAAGGGCTTACAACTCCGACCCAGGTGACTGTGTGATAGGGTAATTATGGCCTATCAAGGGGATTGGTCAGTTCTGCGTCAAAAGACTGCCAGTTCCAGAGCAGAAGGAGGGATCCACCACCACCAAGGAAGGACAGACCAGCAGCAGAGACCTGGCTGCAGGAGATGGTGTGGTGGGCTTCCTGGCCAACAGAGAGAGGAAGCTGAGTGCCTTTGGGCAGAGACAAAGGGCCAGGAAGAGACTTGCCTGCAAGCAGGGCTGGGAAGAGGCTATATCCTGATGGAATAACTGTATCCTAGGTGTTCCTGAGCCTGAATTGTAACTGTTACTTCCCTGATAAACCCCATAATTTTGAGTGTGGTCTGTGAGTTCTGTGTGGCCACTGCAATGAATAATCAAACCCAGCAGAGAAGTAGAGAATGCTGTGGAAGGGATGGCTGGTGCCAGATTTGAGTTGGTGCCAGTATTAGAGTTTGGAGTACCTGAAGTATATGCTTTTTATTGTCATCACTTCTTTTCCTTTTCATTCTTACTGCATTGGCATAATGTGGAAACAAAAATTATGATTTTGACAAGGCTTTATACTGCCTCTAACTTCTACCCATGAAAAGCACTGAACCCATTTGGAGAATCCTACCAGAAGCAATCTCATGCTACTTGGTTGTACCTTTTCATAAATTCTAATATACTTCTGGGAATACAAATTTAGGGCTATTTTTTAACCATCTGATAAACATTCATCTCAGAAGATCCTGGCAGAGACTTAATGAAGAGCAGCAACCTTGCATATCTTTGTATATAAGGGCACAGTCTCATTTGCCATTATATATGGCTTTTTCATATATGACTATATGAAAACATAGTTGTTTTCACTTCCTCGGCATTTGGCCATAGCACCTGCTCACCAAGAATTTTAATAAAATGAGAAATTCCTATATAGCAAATGCCTGCACTAGTGCTCATTTATTACTATAACAGGCCACTGACGTAGTGGTATTGATATGTATTCAAATTTTGCATTTCCCTCTGCCCCTCATATATCCATGTCTCACCCCCAACCTGATTGAGGACTCTGTTCCAGTGTGACCTATTCAGAGAGGCCATCTCTGAATACCTGAAATAGCACCTCCTATCTTTTTTTTTTATCACTCTCTAGTTCCCCATCCTGTTTTATTTTTCTTCAGTGCAGTTAGCATTACCACATTATATTGCATATTATATAAGAAAGACAGAGAGAGATACATTTCATCATCTATTTTGCCTAGTAGAATGTTATTTTCACGAGAGGAAGGACTTTGTTTTGCTGACTGCAGTATTGCCTCTGCCTAAAACAGTGCTTGGTAATGGGGTAGAGTGGGGTGGGGTGGGGTGGAGTGCAGCGAGAAAGGGAAGGAAGCAAATATTCTTATAATCTAACGTAAGTTGAAAGACGGAAAGTAAACCTGCATAGCAGTTGTCCTCAAACTTAAGCATGTACTGAAATCACCTGGAGGACATGTTAAAACACAGATTGCTGGGAACCCCCTCCCACAGTTTCTCATTCAGCAGGCCTGGGGTACCAAAAACAAACCAATTCCATTGCCATTGAGTCAATTACGGCTCACAGCAACCATTTAGAACAGAGCAGAACTGCCCCGCTGGGTTTCCAAGGCCATAAATCTTTATAGAAGCAAACATCTACATCTTTCTCCCACAGAGTAGCTAGTGGGTTAGAACCACAAACTTTTTGGTTAGCAGTCAAGTGCTTACCCGTTGCACCATCAAGGCCTCTACAGGTTCTCTGTGGGAGACATATGGTTTACAGTGGTTCTCAAAATGTGGTTCCCAGGTCACCAGTATGGTCATCACCTGGAATCTTGTTGGAAACGCAAATTCTTGGATCGCTAAGTCAGTAATACTAGTACCAGTTGTTATTGAGTCATTCGGACTCATGGAGACCCCATGTGTGTCAGAGTAGAACTGTGCGCCGTAGGATTTTCAATGGCTGATTTTTTGGAAGCAGATCACCAAGGCCTTCCTTCCGAGGCACCTGTGGATGGATTCAAGCCTCCAGCCTTTTAGTTAGCAGCTGAGTGCATTAACCACTTGTACCACCCAGGAACTCCAAGTCAGTGACACCCAAGGTGAAATCTTGGCTCCATCATTGCATAAGGTTTTATATTATTTACAATCCCTGAGCCTGGATTCCTGATTCCATGAAGCTCAGGGAAAACTGGGCCAGAGTAAGTTGGGCTCTCCATGTGAGCAAAGGGAGGGGGACATACATGCACCTGACACAGTATGGAGCCCTGGTGGCATAGTGCTTAAGAACTTGGCTGCTAACCAAAAGGTCAGCAGTTCAAATCCACCAGTTGCTCCTTGGAAACCCTATGCGGTAGTTCTACTCTGTCCTATAGGGTCGCTATGAGTTAGAATGGACTCGATGGCAACGAGTTTGGTTTGGTTTTTGGACACAGTATGGGAAAGGGAAAGGTTTTGCTATAAAAACTAAAGAGCAGAAGGGAAAGCTTATTCTAACTGTGTAGGGTCTTGAATGCCATACAATTGAGTTTGGGCTCTAACATCTACGGACCAAAGGGTTCTAAAATTTATTTTGAATGTGACTCATAATAAAAAAAAAATGTGACTCATAATAGGAAATATATATTACATCATGACCTCATACTAACATGTAATATAGCTAGCTGATGTACATATAAAACTGAAACACAGTTTCACAAAAACATCTTTATTACAGATATATTCTGATATTTTCCATACTATTCTACTGTGGTTCTTTTTTTCAAACACTAGACTCCATCTCAGAATCGACTCGACAGCACTGGACTGGGTTAGACTCCATCCAGGAGCCCTGGTAGTGCAATGGTTAAGCACTCGGCTGCTAACCGAAAGATTGGTGATTTGAACCCACCCAGTGGCTCTAGGGGAGAAAGACCTGGCAAACTGCTTCTGTAAAGATTACCGCCAAGAAAACTCTATGGGGCAGTTCTACTCTATCACATGGGGTTCCTATGAGTCGGAATCAACTTTATGGCACCTAGCAACCATAGTCTCCATCTGTAAAGTTAATTTCACTGTGCACAATGAGTTGCTCTTACCAAAAAAGAAAAATACAGAGCTATAGGCAATAAGAAGCCACTGACAGAAATGAGGCATAAGATGACATGAAGAGACAAAAATATTTAAAAAATAAAATCACTCAGGTTGCCATGTAGGGCCTGATTAGAGGGTTGGGAAGCTGGAGACAGGAAGCTGCTGTTCTGGTGCTGAAGAGATATAACTAGACTTGTCAACTCCAATGTCACTGCTGCACTTATTAATAAGTGGTTTTAGTGGAGGGATGACTATGGAAGCTTGAATGCAACTGATCAGAAAATAAAAAGGGAAGTGAAAAAAGAATTCCGCAATATCGGTCTACTAGCTTTCTTCATAATTACAAAAAATATTCATATAAGGTTACAGCTGAAATCTAGACCAACTCATTCATTGACAGACGGAGAAAAATGAAGTTGGAGTGGTGATGTAACTTAATCTTACATTAAGTTCATTGCTCTTCTTACTACTCCAGTGCATTCTTATTTTCAGAGACAATAATTGTGCTATTACGCATAAGCATAACAAAATAATTACTCTAAGAAAAATCATTCTAAATTACAGAAATGATGCTAAATTATGCAGAAATTATGTGCGAAATGGAGTTACTATTCTTGTAGCAAAAATTGTTAACAGGTTCCCTGAAGATTGACTTTTATTCAACAAACACTAACTATTGAGCACTGGCCATGAACCAAGTGTGTGTGCTGCAAGATGCTGCGTTATTCCAAATCAGAATTACTAAGCCGTTCATTAAACACTTACATGAGAACTTATATAAGAACTGTGCAAAACATTGCTCAGATACATATTTAAAAATTGATCAATTCCATTCCTATCCTCAAGTAGCTTACAATTTAATATCAGAGCTGATATTGTTTAAAAGCATTTCATATGACCACAATCTACAACCTAAAATGATCCTATACAGTAGAAAGTCACTAGTCTGAAACAAGCGGGAGAAGAAGAGGAGGTTTTCCACTATCAGTGTAAATATCTAAATTAGGAGATGACTTGATAGAGTGGAGAAAAACCATGGGCCTCCAGAGAGAAGATCAGGGTGTGGTCTGGGCTCTACCATCAGCAGGCTATGGGCAACCACCTCACATAGCTGGGCCTTACCTTACTCACCTTACTCACTTAAAATATCAGGTGCTGGTCTTAAGTAGTTCTTGACGTGGATGTCCATCAGAGCCTTCTCCTCTGAAGCTTCTAAAAATACCTCATGCACAGGAACCCCTGCAAAACTACCCAATCAAAATGTCTGAGGATATTTGTTTTTCAAAAAAAAATCTCTTTAGATTGTTCTGACATGATACCTCTATCAGGGATAGCAGTCAACTCTCAGAGTCTACCTCTAACGGTCTGATTTGACAAAACGTAGTTTTATTATTTTCTAGTCAAAACCATCATGTAGTCAAAACCTGTTCTTTTAACATAAGACTCATCCAAGTATTTCGAGGCCTATAAATCTATATGAGAGGTGATAAATATCAGTGAAGAAGGATAAACTGCTTGCCCTGTAATTTATTTTTAAAGTGCAAAGTTAAGCTTCAAGCCAGTATATAAAGAAGATGCTAAACAAAATTATTATTTACTTTGAGTCTGGCAGCTCAAAATAGAGCCACTGGCCAAACCCTCAGGTGGTGGGAATGGTTACATGGGAAAACAGACCCCTGGAGCTTGCTTTTGATACTTCTCCCTCCTCCCTTCAACACAGGAAGTTAACAGTTGGCTCACTTTGATTTAGGAAAGGCTCTTATTTGGAAAACAACTGTTGGTAATGACTTCTAGGTAGGAAATTTACCGTTTTATAGGACATCTTGGCTGTGTTTGTATTAAGCTACAGAGATGTTATTTATTGTTCCTGGGGTTGACGGAAGAAGGGAAAAAAATTATTTTTTGAACAATTCTGTAAAAGTAGTTCAGCACTGGGTGCAAATGGAGCCTTGTTGAGTTAGTGGCAATTGAGGGCTTAAGTGGTACTTTGGGTTTCCTTAAATTTTTCTCTGATTAAAACAAAATGATAACATTATGAAATTTTCTCAGTCCCCGTAAGTACAGCATTTTTCCCCTCTTTTCTACAGAAAAGCCTCTCTGCCCACTCCAGCCAAATGAAATGTTTATGTTTGTTGACTGTTAACTAAGTCCACAAACCCCTTGTAGGTGAAACCAGCTCGGTGAAATTTAATTTAAGGGAGCTAAATTTTTTTTTTTAAGCACATCTGGGTAGTTTACCATAATCTCTAAAATGTGAGATTTAGTGTATCATCATTGAAATAAAGATGATTAACTACAGGAAAAACCGGAGTTTTGGTTAGTTTTCTTTTTATCATTTTCTTTTCCTTTAAAATTCCAAATCTGGAGTTTTCCCCTGTGTTCAGAATGTGAATATGATATTTTTCTTTTACTTAACCTGGACCTTCCAATGATTTTCATTTCCCTGTTGTCGTCAAGTGTGGTTGAGTCGATTTTCAACTCACTGCGACCTCATGTGATGTGAGCCCCATAGTGTTTTCTAGGCTGTAATCTTTACAGAAGCAGATCCCCAGGTCTTTCTCCCTAGGATCTGACATTTCCCCAGCACCTCCAGAGTTGTTCTCTGATTGCCTCTTCTCACACCAAGGCTGAGATGTACGACCGTTTCTAACTAGTGACGTAAGAACGCTGGCTTAACTTGTTATTTTTTTTCCAAAATGCAATAGAAGATAATATAACTCTACGATATCATGAGTCTAATATTTACAATTAATTTTAAATTCAAGACATTTCCATGAGGAAAGTAGAAAAGAATATGGAATCTAGAGCCTAACATTTTGGTGTTGTCACTAGCTATATGATGATGGGCATGTCAATTAAGCTCTCTGACATAACTGCACCCTCTCATTATACTGGTGAGAGGCTCAAAACGGCATCCTGTACACACAAGGCTCTGTGAAGAGTCAAGTATTATATGTGTGTTCATGCTGGTTTTTTAAATTTATATTTCTAAGCAATCTCTAAGAGACTTTGTCTCTGGCCAGTGGAGATTATTAGTAACACACTCTTACAGATTGGCTTCAAATCTCAAAGATGCAAAACTAAGCCCGCTCCTGCCACATCTGCATGGACTGGTTATAAATACTGGGTGTTCAGCTCTCCAGCAGAACAGTTCATGTGTATTGCAGTTGTCTAAATTTCTGAGAAGTATTCATTTTTTGTATCTATATTAGTTTCAAGCATCAGCTTTAAAATGATGAAAATAGCGACAAGGTTTGATTAATCTCAGGGCTCTAATTTACTGGAAGAAAACTACAGAAAGAGGTGAAGAAAAAAAAAGTCAGCTTCGCTGATATTCCTTTCTAAAATGAATACCTAATTTAACATGTTATAAAACGTGTGTGAACTTACACCTTTAGTTTTGCTTCTGCTTTTTCTGTGTTTTGCAACACAAACAAGACAAAAATACACTTAAGAAATATTTACTAGAAATAAAGGCAATACAAACACTGAATAAATGTAAACAAATATGGTAAGCACACCTACACAGAAATCAGCACATGCTATTTTTAATCAAAACCCCAAACCACCATGGCATTTTTACAGCCTATAACTGAACAGGACCTTTCAAACCAGTGCCCCCAACTCGAACAGTGAGTCATTTTAAGGTTGATAAAAGTAAGATCATGATCTAATGTAATATTAACACCTAGATGTCATAAAATGTAGACGGCTCTTTGAAATCATCCCCTTATGGGTAAGGGATTCACAAAAACTCTATTCACTTTCTTAAAAGTGATAACGTCCCAACAAAACATGGTCATTTGTATTTATTCATTTTCTTATCTTTATTATGTGAAAAATACTATCAGGTACTCTTTATGTATATGTATCAATCTCATTCATCTCAGACTGTAAATTCCTTGAAGCCAGGAATCACAACTTTCTTATGATTAACAACGGATCCTGTATGTCCACGGGCCTAAAGACCAAAAAAATAAATAACCGTCTGAAGATAACCCCTAAAGACATAAAATTTAGTAGTTGCGCAATGGTACTGGCAATTCTTCAACATTGATAAAATAAAAAAATCTAAAATTCTCAATGGAACAAATAAATTATCAAAAAAGTTTGCAGTCCAAAGGTATGATGAAATAAAGAAGAACACAAAGCATATAAATTTCCAAGTACTGGAGACGGTACATATAAACAATCAAATGCCAAACATCCTGATGCCACACACTGAAGAATTCTGTGGGTAAATTCTTCGCGGTTTTCTTACAAAAACACTGTTTAATATCTATTTACCAAAATAGGAATGTTCTTAATTCTCATTTCTTCACACGTGTTTAAATTTATAGTTACTACTAAAAATATTATTATAAGTCTACATAAACTTTAATAAAACTTTTTCCAACTTTTTAAAGCACAAATTTAGCACCAAAGCAACATGTACTAGTCATTACACTTTTACAATTACAATAAAGTTAAGATAAGGATCATTTATTAATAAAAGCAGCTAACAGTGCTGAGAATATGCCAGGCACTGTGCTAAGTATGAGCTTTATAAGCATAATCTCATTTAATCTACAAATCAGTAGTGTCCCTATTTCACATGATTTATCTGCTTTATCCATGGTCACAAAACTGTAGGAGACATGTTTAATCAATCCAGGTCCAGAGTTGAGCTCGTACTACCACAAAACAAGTTATTTTTCATTAAATATCACTACCACCGACATCTTTCATCTATATACATATGGAAGCTTAGTTCTTTTTAGTGGTTCTAACCAATAACTATAAATGCACTTTCTCATTTGGTGCTTGGAATCTTCATGGGTTGGGGAGGATTGTTGTCAGGATAGTGTGAGAAAGGGATATATACGTAGGTGTGTGTGTTTGTATGTGTGTGTATACATGTATATATATATTTCAAAAGCACTAGAGATAGAGGCTTCACAGATGTTAATGGTTCTTTAATAATGACAATAGCAAAATTCAGTTTTAGCTCTCCCTTTTGAGGAAGACTCCCTGTTGCCCTACCATGTGCACCCCAAACTGCTTATCATAGCATTAATCACACTGCACTGCCACTACCTACTTCACTGTTCCACTCATCCCACTACCCTCTGCCTTTTCATCTTTGTGACCCCAGTACACTGTTACGAGAAAATGGTAAATTTGTACCAGATTATGACCCGAACGGTCAGACTGGGCATCTGGTCCAATAGTTCTTATAATTGGGGGTATATTAGGTTCACTTCATTCCAGATCACTTCAGTAACTAGGCTTCAACATCAAGCAATGAGGAAGCCTGAAGAAAAGTTTCAACGTGCAGCCCTCCCTCCATTTCTCAGATCCTCAGATTTGTCATGTATAAATGGGTTAACTCAAAGGACTGTTATGAGGATAAAATAGACATAATATATGGAGGCATATTATAGTCACAAGGTGAGAGTCTAATAAATGTTAGGTTTTGCTTTACCCTAAACAGATAAAATACAGAATTAACCCTTCACATTTCTGGAGTTTGGATCTAATCCTTGTAACATAAAGGTTTCTACATATGTTATCTCTAAGATTCTGACCCCTTTCTTGCTAGTCTATACTATATGCTCCAAATCTAAAAAGATATGAAACTTGAGACAGTTTAAGAAATCACTGGGCATAAAAAGTCAGGAAAATAAGAGAAAAACTAGGCAAACATGAGCACCATCTGACATAACACTGCACAACACAAGTGCTTAAATTGGATTTCCTTTTTATGAGCTATAACTCAAAATAGCACCTTGGCAAAATCCTCTAAAAGAATGTATGAATGGTTTGCAGTAACAGGTTCTACTTAAGATGTACAATTATAAAAATGGTTTCTCTATTTCACCTTCCTAATGTTCTAAAACAACTGTATTTTCAAGTGTTTGGATGAACTAACATTTGATATATGTGTGTGTATTTACACACACACACATATATTCATACGTGTGTGCGCGTGTGTGTACCTGGGTGGTGTAAATGGTTAAGCACTCTACTACTTGCCAAAAGGTTGATGGCTCAAACCCAATGAAAGGTACTTTGGACAACAGGCCTGGCAATTCTCCTTTCCAAAGGTCACAATTTTGAAAATCCTATGGAGCATATTTCTATCCTGACACACATGGGGTCTCCACGATTTGGGGTTGACTTGGCAACTAACAACATATATATGTATGTATGTAAATATGTAAGCTGAGTTATTTGTTACAGACCCCAAATTTTTATGTAGCCATATTCAGAATTTTTATAAACTGTAACATATAACAAGCAAGATTATTGATAATTATATGATCCAAAGCTTCTGTTTGTAGACACCAGTTAGTCTTTTGTGAAAATACCAAGCTTATTGCTACATTGGTGGATTTCTGTAGGATTACTTAAGGTAGCCACCACCCATCTATCAGTTTGTCACACTACGGTGGCTTATATGTGACAATGATGCTGGAAGCTATGCCACCAGTATTTCAAATACCAGCAGGGTCACCCATGGTGGACAGGTTTCAGCAGAGCTTCCAGACTAAGACAGACTAGGAAAAAAAGGCCTGGTGATTGACTTCTAAAAATTAGCCAATAAAATCCCCAGGGATCAGGAAAGAATATAGTCCGATAGAGTGCTGGAAGATGAGCTATCTAGGTTGGAAAGCACTCAAAATACACAGTGGCCACAACAATGGACTCAAGCAGACCAACGATTACTGGGAAGATGTCACAGGACCAGGTAATGCTGCATCATACATGGGGCTGTCATAAGTTGAAGATGATTTGAGAGTAAACTTAATATAGAGTCTGTCAAATTTTTTCCTAATAAATATCCTGAATACAAATTAATCTATTCTGTATCTCATAACAAGTAACATACGCAAATCACATTATTTACATTGGACCAAAACTGGTGGTTAAAACTATACTTTGTCAAGGAAACCTACTTTTGGGAGCAGTGGTGTCACTAGGGTTGGTACCACATGAGTGTGGTAGCTCATGGCATCACCAGCCCCCATGGACCTTCGCCCGTACCAGACCATACAGAATCCTTAGAAATGTTTTTCGTACTAATGTTACTTGGAAATCACAAATACCAGCAGCAATGAAAACAAAACCTCTTGCATATAGCATGTGCAGACGAAACCATGTGATTCAAAGCATCACTGTAATTGGGTAATAACGACAGCTCTGACACAAGCCTATTAGAAGGTTCAAGAAGTAAATTAATATAATTTTAGCCTTGTAGGTACATTGACACACATAAGCTGGGCTTATGAAAAATGTTTTTGTTGTTATAACTAACTACAGGGATATTTTTATACAAATAATATTTTTCTACTGAAACATGCCACAAAAATTTTATAGTCATTTTGGTGTTACTTCCTCTGACAGTGTCTCTTGGTGTGGTCTGCACTCCCGCACTCCCGCATCCCCCTAGTGACGCCCCTGTTTGAGAGTGACTAAGTAAATCTATGCTTAGAAAGGACATGCTAGCTATATGCTCACAGGTATGGTGACTGCTGAAGATAAATTGACTTTTTCTGAATATTACAACAGTTCTCAATTTTTAAATAGTATTTCCTGTAAGACATCTGATCTAGGAAAACTTAACATTAAATATCTTACCTATAGAGAGCAGAGATGGCTGTACCCATTTTTCAGATGCCCTACCATTACTTTGAATATAGAGTCATAGCAAAAATCCAAACATGTTGCCTTCAAGTTGATTCCAATTCACGGCAACCCTCTGCACTACAGAGTAGAACTGCTCCATGGGGTTTTCTTGGCTGTAATCTTTATGGAAGCACATCACCAGGCCTGTGTTCTGGGACCCTACTGGGTGGGTCCAAATGCCAACCTTTCGGTTAGTGCTCTTCTTGTTGTTAGGTGCTGTCAAATTGATTCCAACTCATAGCGGCCCTATGTACAGCAGAATGAAACACTACCCAGTCCTATCAGACAATGTTCTGCCATTATTCATAAGGTTTTCACTGGCAATTTTTTCAGGATTAGACTGCCAGGTCCTTCTTCTGAGTCTCTCTTAGGTTAGTAATCTACTGCAAATTGTTTATGCCACCCAGGGACCTATAAAGATTCATAGATTTTCCTTTATTTTATAAGAAAATAATTCTGTGATCCTGGGGAAAAAAGTCAATAACAAATCACAGTCCAAGGATGTAGAAATAAAAAAAAAAAATTTTTTTTCATGGAAGATTTTTTCACTAAATATTACTCCATTACAATAATTAAAGATTTTTAATTTTATTTTTAAGTACTTTCATATGAATGGAAGCAATATTCTGGGGGGACTTCCGGTTCCAATGAGATGGAGTAGCCCCATTATCTATAAGGTCCTTCCACTTGCAACTAAAACATCCTGAACATAACACAACAAAGGAGGACAGGAAGTTTCTGAAAGGTGGAAAAAAGAAGGCTGGCTGCCTAGGGGCCACTGAGACTTGAGGAACAACATGGCAGTGAGTCTTATTGCCATGGCTTTCTTTACTGCCTCCCACATATCCTGGACATAAAACAAACAAACAAACAAACAAGCCCATTGCCATCAAGCTGCAAAAGTCTGCAACGTGACACAACCAACCAAACCTGCTGCCTTCAAGTTGATTCCAACTCATAGTGACCCTACAGGACAGCACAGAACTGTCCCATAGGGCTTCCGAGGCTGTAATCTTTATGGAAGCAGACTGTCACATCTTTTCCCCACAGAACAGCTGATAGGTTCAAACTGTCGACCTTTCAGTTAGTACCCAAGCACTTAACCACTGTGTCACCAAGGCTCTGAAACCACCAACAGGCAAAAACAAAAAAAGCACCAAGATAAGCCTGCTGCCTCTAGCCAAAGGTGAAGGAAAAGGGTGGATTACCAACAGAAAACATTTTTAGAAATATCTGCCCCATTCCAGCTAACAGCCAATGGAAAAGTCACACCCCTCCCTCTCAGCAGGCCAAACTGGAACTTGAATTTTCAGCCCACAGCCCCTACCCTGCCCTCACATCCCTAGAAGTAGGCAGCATGCTTTAATTCACCCAACAGTAGGGAATCGAGCAATTCGGCTGGTCAATCTTCCACATTCTACCTGTTGACACCAGGGAATGCCCCAATTTCCCCGCTGGGGGATTGTAGGTGGGGCTAAGGAGGGATACAGCAGCAAGCTAAACTTCTACCCCTACCCAGCAGAGAGGAGAATTAACAAGTCAGTGCAAAGCTGAGGTAGTCACCACTAGGCTTCACCACTCCCCTTGATGTCAACAGGGTCCAATAAGGACCTGAGCCCTCCACCCCACACAGCATCAAAAATCTTGATCTCGTCAAACTTGAAAACTTCTGCTCTCTGAAAGACCCTGCAAGAGGAGGAAAAGGCAAGCCACAGACTAGGGAAAAATATTTGTGAGCCAAGTATCTGACAAAGGACTAATATCTAGCATCTATAAAGCACTCTTAAAACTAAACAGTAAAACAACAAACAACCCAATTAGAAAACAGGCAACAGACATTAATAGATATTTCACTGAATAGCAAATAGGCAAATAGACACTTAAAGAAATGTTCCAATTATTAATCATTAGTGAAATGCAAATGAAAGCCACAAGGAGTTATCATTACACAAACTATCAGAACAGCTAAACATAAAATAGTGACAACACCAAATGCTGTGTGAAACTGGATCACTCATACATTGTTGATACCAACGTAGAATGGAATAGCCACTCTAGAAAAGTTTGGCAGTTTCTTATAAAACTAATCATACAATTAATCATACAATTATTACATGACCCAGCAACTGCACTCTTGGGCATTTATCCCAAAGAAGTGAAAACTTACATTTACACATAGCAGCTTCATTTCTAATAGCCAAAAAATAGAAACAACCCAGATGCTCTTCAATGGGTGAATGATTAAATCAACTGTGGTAGAGCCATACCGTGAACTACTACTTAGCAATAAAAGGCTACAAACAATTGATAAACACACAACTTAAATGACTTTCCAGGAAGTAATGCTAAGTAGAAACAACATCTGTCAGTTTGCCATACTGTCGTGGCTGTGTGTTGCTGTGATATTGGAAGGTATGCCACTAGTATTTCAAATACCAGCAGAGTCGCCCATGGTGGACAGGTTTCAGCAGAGCTTCCAGACTAAGATAGGCTAGGAAGAAGGAGTTGGCGATCTACTTCTTAAAAAAAAAATTGGCCAGTGAAAATCTTATGATCAACAGCAGAACACTATCTGATAACAGTGTCGGAAGATGAACCCCTCAGGCTGGAAGGCACTCAAAATACGACTGAGAAAGAGCTGCCTCCTCAAAGTAGAGTCAACCTTAGTGACGTGGTTGGAGTCAAGCTTTCAGGACCTTCATTTGCTGATGTGACATGACTCAAAATAGAAGAAACCACTGTAAACATCCATTAATAATCAGAATGTGGAATGTACAATGTATGAATCTAGGAAAATTGGAAGTTCTTAAAAATGAAACTCATAAAGATCGATATCCTAGGCATTAAAAACTTGTTGCCATTGAGTTGATTCTGACTTATAGCAACCCTATAGGACAGAGTAGATCTGCCCCACAGAGTTTCCAAGGAGTGGCTGGTAGATTCAAACCGCCAACCTTTTGGTTAGCAGCCAAGGTCTTAAACACTATGCCACCAGGACTCTGATCCTAGGCATTAGTGAGCTGAAATGGACTGATATTGGCTATTCTGAATTGGGTAATCAAACGGTCTACTGTTCTGGGAATGACAAGAGGAATGGCATCACATTCATCATCAAAAAGAACATTTTAAGATCTATCCTGAAGTACAACACTGTCAGTGATAGGATAATATCCACACCTGTACAAGGAAGATCAGTTAATATGACTATTCAAATTTACACATCAACCACTAATGCCAAAGTTGAGAAACTGAAGATTTTCACAACTTCTGCAGTTTGAAATTGATCAAATACATGATCAAGATGCATTACTGGTAACTGGAATGTGAAAGCTGGAAATAAAGACGAAGGATTGGTAGTTAGAAAACATGGCCTTGGTGATAGAAAGAGACTGGGGATCACACGATAGAATTTTTCAAGACCGATGACTTCTTCATGGCAAACGCCTCTTGTCAACAACATAAACAGACTACACACATGGACCTCCCTGGATGTAATACACAGGAATCAAATTGACTACATGAAGAAGGTAGCATCAGGATCGGAGTAAAACTCATTAACAACTTGCTATATACAGATGACACAACCTTGCTTGCTGAAAGCGAAGATGACCTGATGCCTCCTAAGTGCTCTCTTGGAACCCCAGTGGTGCAGCAGTTAAAGAAATGGGCTGCTAACCAAAAGGTCAGCAGTTCAAATCCACCAGCTGCTCCTTGGAAAACCCTATGGGACAGTTCCACTCTGTCCTACAGGGCCACTATAAGTTAGAATTAACTCAATGGCAACAGGTTTTTTTGGTTTAAGTGTTTTCTTAAGGAAAATGCTATGCTTCTGTATGTGTATGTGTGTTAATATGTGCGTGTGTGTGTTTATGCTTTTTGTTGTTTTTCCTGCTTAAAAGGACCCACAATATAGTGCTGAAGTGCTGTCTAGTATTCCTAAGTACAAGGAGGCTGTGATGTGCCTTACAGACAAAGTACATGTGTTAGATAAGCTTCATTCAGGCATGGGCATAGTGCTGTTGGCCTTAGTTTTAATGTTAATGAATCAACAATAGTTATTACATAAGGTGTCTTTCGAAAGAAACGTATATAAAACAAGGTTTTGTATCATTTGGTTGACAAAAATGTTCTGACAAAGGCTCACAGAACCTAACCAGTATTTCACCTTGGAGCAATGGTTAAGTATTATCTAGTTCAGGCTTTTTGTAGAACATAATTATCGTTAATAATAAAAACTGACGGTATATAATGATAGATAGGAACAAGTGAGATGAAGCAAATCAAACCTGGGCAAGAAAGGGAATAAAGAGTGACAAGTGTGTTTTAGACAGGGTGGCCGGGGGCACAATCTCCGAAGTGGTAAAATTAGGAGACCTGAGTAAAATGATGAAGAAGTCCATGCAAAAACCAAAAGGGATGTGCTGGGGAGAACATTCCAGGAGAAGGAATCAGCAAGTACAAAGTTCCTTGGGGGAGTACACTGGGCCTATGTGAGGATTGGAAACCAGGTTGGTTGCCTTCTAATTCAGGTCTCTTTCCTCTATACCTCATTATGTACCCCAGTGCTCACCGCCCCTAAACCTCAGTATTCATTCTTACGAGTAATCTGAACTCCCATCATGGCAGTCTTTTTGTTCTAAGGGCATATGCAGAAAAATTATTCACCACATAATAAATCCCGCTTAATGTAGCTATATCATTTGTACTTTCTTAGAACATCTTTAGAAAATAAATGCAATGGATCATTTGCCTTATTTCTCAAACAAAATCATACAGGACAAAAGCAAATTTTGTGTTACAATCACTGGGAAGTAATCTTTCAGGTAATCACTATAGCGTGCAGTGATCTTATACAGTAATTCTGATACTCATTCTTATAAAAGGATTCAGCTGAAATAAGCACAGTTGTCATCATTTTCCCCCTTTCTTTAATTTTAAGAAATAATCATTTTTAAACCAATCAGCTACAAACCATCATAAACAGCCTCCTACAATGTGAAAATAATTTAGCGCATAATGTATGTACTGACAGACTTTATCTATACAGCCAAAAGAAAATATTCACGGAAAGAGAATAAACATACAAAGAAATGCAAAGAAAGCTAGACAGAAATTTAATCTATACATTTCAAAAGCACACAACACTTTTAAAAAGAAAGGAAAGCTAAAATAACACATTCGTTTTTTTCTCCTTGTCATGTTCATAAGTCATAACTTGACACTAAAGGTTCAATGTTAAATCAGAATAAAAATTTACAAATAGTAGTCTCTAAAATGAATACAATTTTTAATGTGAATATATTTCAGTTTATTTATGTTCAACTACTGATAAAATACTAAGGTTCTCATCAATCCAAGATATCAGGGAAACATGGTTCCTTTTTTAAAAAGCAAGTCTCAGAAAAATTCACAAGCCAATCCTACTTATCTGGCCAGAACTATAAGAGAAAACCAAAAGATGGGGTTTGAATAAAGAGAACCGCAGTGACTATTTATCAGAAAAGGTAAAGTAAGACTTTTGTCTCAATCCCGCAGGCTACAAGACCACCCAAAGACAATTTCACTGTTCAAAGCTTAGCAAATTTAAGAGGAAGTCCTCACCACCAAAGAAAATAACATTCTTTCCAGAAGAATTTACGGATGAGACAAACCAAAGACCTTAAGTTTGAGACCCCTTTCTTACACAAGAATAGAATAATGACTGTATTTTGACGGGAAAGCTGTTAAGTAGTAACCCCATATTCCTTGATGTCCCAAGCTATATGTAGCATAACTGGCTGTTTTTAATAGGTATAGTACTGGAATAATTTTCTGGAAAGTTATCATGGAAAAACTGTTTTATACCCATAAAAAAATTTTAACTTTTATTCTTCCCTTGGTCACCATGCCAAGGGGATTTCCCAGTGTATGTAGCTTTAGGGAATCATCTTCCTCAGTGCTGCTCAGCACAATGGCATTCTTCAAGTGGTAATGCCCAAACCAAACCAAACCCACTGCCATCCAGCCAATTCCGACTTATAGTGATCCTCTAGGACAGAGCAGAACTGCCCCATAGGGTTTCCAAGGAGTGGCTGGTGGATTCAAACAGCCGACCTTTCAGTTAGCAGCCAATAACTTAATCATTGCTCCACCAGGGCTCCCAAGTGTCAACAGATGTTCCAAAAGAAAAGGTTCCATCCTCAAGGAAGTCTGGGACCACTGGATTAAACAAATAAAATTGGTTTCTTTACTACAAAAATTTGTTAAAGCCTTCAGATGCATTGCACACTCCAAGTGATGAGATATAGTATGATATCCTTCCTCAAATATGTGCCCAAGGAATAAAAATTTAAGGGGCAGAAAATCTATATACTTCTTGAAAAATATTCAAATTCCACAGAACATAGTTTGGGATATACTTCAAATGGATGAGGACTTCTAATTGGCCCACAGAAATCAGCAGGTTCAACACAAAGCTTCCCAAAGCAAGACACCATTTACCTAATGCCCTATACTTCCAAACCTGACATTAAACTTTTCTTTTTTTAAGTATGTTTTTAACATACTTAAACTCTTCAACAATGGGCTCAAGCGTAACAATGATTGTGAGGATGGCGCAGGACTGGGCAGTGTGTTTCGTTCTGTTGTACATACGGTTGCTATGAGTCGAAATCAGCTCAGCAGCACCTAACAACAAACTCCGTAAACAAGCCAATTCTTCGTGCTATAATTTGCATGTGGAAAAATGCTTCATTATTTCTGTAGGCAGTAGAGGATTTTCCTCGGTAATTTTCATTTGAATCATTAAATTGTGTTGGAAGTAGACACTTTGGGTCAGAATGAAAAGATTTAAATAACTTTATGTGGTGAGATTTTTAAAATAAACATGGGCATTTCAAGAGAGAAAGAAAAAAGTTATCTAGATTCAAATTTTATGAAAATATTCAGTTTCTATGAAATCCTAAAGTCCATATTAAGACCAATTTAAAATCTTTACGTCATCTATTCTAGCAGAAGGTATCATATCCGAGCACTCCCAATGTCAGTGGCTTAAAACAATTCAGCTAACTGAAGCAAAAAAATATACTTTGTTTCTTGAATTGATAAGTAGACTATTTTATAAATTTATATTTATATTGATAAGTAAGCAATTAATTTTATAAGGATCAGCACAAAGCTGGTTCTGATGAGGCGGACGTTAAAGATGTCCCAAACGTCCGGCTTTTCCAGGCTGCTATACCACTCCATCATCTTTAACATCAGCCATTCCCTCTCCCCTCAGTACTCTCCTTCCCGTCTTTGGATTCCCTAATTCCCTGTAAAGTCCCACAGAACTCACAAAGGTTATGAAGGAAATGGGTGGGTCAGGTGTAGCTTCTGCTGACCCACACGGCTGCAGGAGCTGACGAACCCAAACCAGTAGTTCAGACCACAGGCTACTGGCTTACAAGCCTGAGGGAAGCTGGTCAATCAGGTCACATGATAGGCCACTGGCCCAAGGGGCTGTGGAAGCTGGTGAATCCCAAAATCAGCAGGTCAGACAGCAGGCCTCTGGGGAGGTCAACTGATCAATTGATCACATGGGATGCGGGATCCAGATGCAGAGAGAGAGCTTTACCAGGGTGCACACACACACGTGTATCTTAGATTCAGGCCACACCCCAGGAAAGGGCGTAACTTTAGCAAGGGCAGGATCCAAGACACACCTTACGCCAATCCTGCCTCACCAATTATTTGGAGGTCAGGATCCACAACACACAAAATGGACGACAACTACCAATACAAGGAATCATGGCCCAGCCAAGTCAACACATAACCCCAACTATCACAGGCGCTGGGTTTGATCACAGGTTCCATATACCTTATTTGCATAGTTCCACTCAATCATTGTGTGTGAGTCACAAAGACCATGGCTAGAAGGGCCATATTAAGTAATCCATTGCATCACAGTAAATCACTGAATTTTATACCAAATAGACATCTTTAAAATATTCTATTACAGCCATCTTATATTCACTTGTTTTATTGAGTAAACTGATGTCAGAAACATTGCTTTGTCCAAGAGCACATCATCAGTTCACCACTAGTCCAGTGCTCAGAGTTTGTAAATCCCCTAGTTTAAATGTCTTGGGTGTTGGTACTCCTAGGATATTTCTAATACCTTCTGAATGCAATTATTTAAATTATCTTAGTCTTCTGACTCTGGCATTATGGACTCTGGTTCTGATACTTTGTCAAAAAAAAAAAAAAAAGGGTTTGGGGGGAAAATCCCTCCCATTTCTGTAACATTTTGATTTATTAAAACGAAAGTGTTTTAAAAAGTAAAACTTTGGTTAAATACGTAAGGATTATGTGCTTTGAACTGAGAATGGAGAGTTGAGACCATGATATAACTATATTTCACACACTACACACGCACCCCTAATCTCTAAGAATATCAAGTTTTAGGGCTGCATTTGACAAGGAAAAAAAAAAAAAATCAACACTCTGAATAGTACTTAAAGTCTTGTCAAGTGCTTGAAAGTCTTGTCAGTGGTACATGGGAAAAACAAAAACACCAAACACCTCTACTATTCATGTATAACTATAAACATGTAAGTTTAATATTTTACTTAAAGAAAATGATCTGAGAACTTATTATATTGGTGGTAACTGTTTTCCACCAAAAAGAACAGAGTAAAATTATCACTCAAACCTCTATGACTAAATTGTTGAAATAAAAATGTTTATTTTTTAATACCTTTAAAGTAGATGCAGCAAAATATTTTAGTTACAAATACACCACCAGGGTTTCCTTATACATACACAATCAAAATCAGTTCTCCAAAGCGGGGTCAAAGTTAATATGAATCCATATTTGGTTCTAGAAAAATACACTCTGGTTATATGCAATAAAAGGAATGCAGTAGAAATAGAAAGAAAATTCAACTGAATCTGACTGCTGTGATTTTTTTTCTTATTATAGTGACCTATGGAAATCAACCCAATTTAAACCAAACCCAATCTCATCCTGAGTAGTATCCACCTAATCTCACACTTACCAATTTTCACTCCAAAACAGGTTGACTACTATTTTAGCAAATTTATCTGTTTCTAGGACACCAAGTCATAAAAGGCATGTGCTAAAATGTTTAAACTACCGTGAAAGGACCTTTAAGTGGGAGTGTAAAAAACAAAAATCAAAGCAGTTGCCACAGAGTCGACGGTGACTGCTGGAGACCCCACCTGTGCGAACAGAACTGTGTTACACAGGGTTTACAAGGCTGTCATCTCTAGGCAGGGCCCTGGCGGCACAGTGGCTAAGAGCTCGGCTGCTAACCAAGGGTCAGCAGTTTGAATCCACTAGGCATTCCCTGCAAACCCTGAGCAGCAATGGGATGATCTTTAGGAAGCAGGTCACCAGGCTTTTCTTCTGAAGCACCTCTGGGTGGGTTTGAACCACCTCCTTTTGGTTAGTAGTCTAGAGCATCATCCAGGCACTCCAGTGCTGGTGAAGTCTCTTAACAGGAGAAAAAAAATAACAGGAGACTCTGGAGTAATTCTTGGAAAATTTGAAAGTTTTCTGTAATATTTCTTGTATAATTAAAGTTTTATGTTAATAAAAAACAATGAATTGGGAGCCAAAGCCTCTTTTAATTGTAGTAGGAGGAAAAGCGGGGTGGGGAAAGAAGGTTATACGGAACAAGGCTAGATTAATATAGAAGTAACAGCCAAATAAATGCTACAGTATACATACAAAACAAGCCCTGGTGGTACAATGATTAAGTGCTCGGCTGCTAACCAAAATGTTGGCAGTTCAAACCCACCAGCCACTCCCCAGGAGAAATGACCTGGCAATCTGCTCCCATAAAGATTACTGCCTAGGTAATCCTATGCGGGAGTTCTACTGCGCCCTATAGTGTCAAGCTCAGTCAGAATCTACTAGGTGGCACACAACCACATACTGTACAAAGGTTTCAAAGTAACTGAAATAGAGACCCAAAAAAAACCAAACCCACTTCCGTCAAGTTGATTTCGACTCATAGCGACCCTACAGGACAGAGTACAATCGCCCTATAGAGTTTCCAAGGAGCACCTGACGGATTTGAACTGCCAACCTCTTGGTTAGCAGTCGTAGCACTTAACCACTACGCCATCAGGATTTCCTGAAATAGAGAGGTTCTAGGAAATACGGCAATGATCAACCCAAGTCCCCTGAAAAAAGGCCACCAACTGGTTATAATATATAGATTTCAATCCTCTCTGCCCTTGGAGTAGTGGGCTGAACCCAAGGCCGCTCCAGAGTTCCCTGGCCTGTTGCTTCTTGTCAGGAGCAACCTAGTCCTTTTACATCCAGTGGCCCTAAAAAATTATCATTTCTTATTCTGCCATGAAGTGAAAAAGATTGCAAACCATCAGGAAGACGTAAAAAAACACTTATGCCATAGAGATAAAATTAAGAGATTATGTTCAGGAGTGAAAGTCTCATTAACTTCAATGTTATTGACATTATAGATTTGTTTTTAACTTCTAAATTTGTTTTGAATGTATAATTTCATTAGATTTAAAAGCAGTAAGATGCTTGTTTACACATATTCCAGTAACATTAGCATAAAAATGACCTAAGTTTAAACTGGGATCCACAAGCATTTCCCTCTCCATTTAATGGAATCTGCATAAAGCACATGGCTGAAAAACACTTGGGATTATGGTGGGTCTGGAGTTAGAGAGAGTGAGCTCGAATCTCAGGTCTACCACTTACAAACTTTGTGATCTGTGCACGTCACTAATCTTCTCTCTATGCCTCAGTTTTCTCACTTGTAAGACAGGGAGAATTAACAGTTCTTATTTTTTACCCGCAAGAGTTCTTTGAGGATTCAGTGCTATACGGTCATTAGCCTAGTACATGGCACATAGTAGGAAACCCCGGTCACGTAACAGTTAAGAGCTACAGCTGATAACCAAAAAGGCTGGCAGTTTGAATCTACCAGGCGCTCCTTGGAAACTCCGTGTGGCAACTGTACCCTGTCCTACGGGGTCGCTATGAGTTGGGGTCAACTCGATGGCAATTGCTCAGTTGTCGTTTTTTTTTTTTTTTTCGGTTTGGCACGTAGTAACAAATTTACAGAAACCCTGGTGGCACAGTGGTTAAGAGTTCAGCTGCTAACCAAAAGGTCCACAGTTCGAATCCACCAGGTGCTCCTTGGAAACCCTATAAGGCAGTTTTACTCTGTCCTATAGGGTAGCTATGGGTTAGTGAAGAGAGGTTAGTGAAGGGCGCTGCCTCTAGAGTGCTAAAAGCCTGTTTCACATATATCAAAAGCTTACTTTTAGGTTTCTAATCCAGCATAAAGACGATAGAAACCTGACTTTAAATCATATCTGTGACCATCTTCCATCTTAGAAAAAAAAAGGCAGTTACTTGCTTTAGAAGGACTCTTACCATTCTAAAAATACTGTCCCGCAGCTGTTTAAAATTTATTTTTTTAGACCATAGCACCACTGTTTAGTTGTTTCCAATTTCTAAAACCACAAATAGTAAAAGTGTACTCAGTCTACTGCAAACATAAATAGCAAATGCACGCTTCAGCACTTTTTAAAGGATATGGAAATTGGCAACAAAAATGCAGTTCATGTTGAAAATTTACGACAGCCCTGCCATATTTCTTCAGAAATACAATCAGGTAAAAATTAGGAAGATCTCTACCAGCTGGGTGGTATTTTTATGTTTTTTTTACTTATATTTTCACTAACTGAAAGACTTTCATTATGTAACTCCTGGCACTTGATAAAATAGAGCAATAGTACCTTTGCTAAAACCACAGTTTCTTTGGTTATGTTTAGCATTACACAAACATCTTTCACCTTAGATATCCTTTTGCATTAGAGTGTTTAATTTTAAATTGACTAAAGGGCATAATTTTTTTTTTTTCAGAACACTGTGCTTTCTGGATATCATTAAGCACAAGAATTGTATTTTCATGAGTTCTTAAAGATTATTTGTATGTGTTTCAATTATTAGGCATTTGGTTCCATAAAAATATAGTGGAAGCTACTGCTAAAATGTGAGAATACGGAAGTGATTCAGGGAAACATAGGGAAGATTGAGTTACTGTGTTGCTATAAATTAAAAAAAGAAAATACCCTTTTTATGAAATTTGTAAAAAGCCGCGACATGGATTTAGTGATTTCTTCCCTGATGTGTGGTAGATCTAAAATAACACATCTTCAGCTTCTGAAAAGGGGAACGAAAAGTAAAAACATCCCGGGTACAAAAAGATGAGATAAATAGCATTTAATGTTAAACTCAACAACGGAGAAAAAGGTTTTGTCACGAGGAATAATTCCTCCATACTCTACATTCCATTTCTGTGTTACGCTTCCTATCGCTACGTATTTAAAACTGGTTTTTAAGTATTCTCAAGGTAAGAGGTCAGAAATAGGAAAATTAAAAGATATTTCTTTAAACCTTTAATGGACTCAATAAAAAAGTTGTTGAATTAACACTGAGTGAACAAATGATTTTAAAAATGGTACTTAGTCATTTCAGAGAGTTTTTGCTTTTCATGGGTTTTTTTTTTTTAAATAAATGATTTGGAAACTGGTGAAGAATTAACTAGTCCATACTATGATCTAATTACATAAACAATTTTTTTAAAAATCAAGCTTCCAAGGTATATTTAAGTGACTCCTGTTTTTTTGCTAGGAGTCCTTTTTCTATGCGTTTTCACCAAGCATGCATAACCAATAAACCTTTCCAAAGATTAATTAAATGTGCATTATTGGATTGGATGTTTTATATGTCCTTTATAATACATGCTTTTTTCAACTAATGAAAAATAATATAAGAACTCAGATTAAAATATTTAATGTAGCGAAATTAACATAAAATGAATAAGAAAGACTTAAAGGTTATGGGGTACATGCAGAAAAATAAAACTGGCTTTGTTATTTTCTTAGTGTATTGAAAAGAATAGGAAAATCAAGGTTGTAAAACTACTATGCTTTTTATTTATAAATCCCTATATGTGCTATATAAACAGTATTTTTTTCCCCATGTCTTCTACCAGGATTTGATTTTGCCAGATACTGCTTTTCTTTGAATTTACAAACTGCAAAATGAACCTAGCTGCCAAACAAAATCTTAAAAAACACCCAAATTGCATGTTAACTTCAGAAATATAAAGTTGCATTTTTCTTATCTGCAGCTAGCACCTATTCAGACAGTAAATATACAAAAGTCATTCACAATTCCCTTCGACTCTGAATGCTATTTAACACAATCTTGATAATACTTATCACTGCATTTCTACAGAATATCTAAAAATCTCTAAAAGTTCTCAATTTATCTTTTGGTGTGCTGAACAAGATATCATCTGAAAGGTCATCTGCTCTTACCTGACCATTATTACTTATATGTTATACTTAATCATATTTTCATAAAATAAGAGCTGGTCTAATCAGTATGAAACCCAGAAACAAAATATTTTCAAAATAGCTTTTCAAAATAGGAATATATATTGCAGTTTTCTGATTTGATACAGGGTCACATTAACAAAAATTGAGTGTCATTTCATATTCAACAGCAGGAAAAACGAATAAAAGCACAAACGTCTATCTCATTTATTATAATCATAAGTTCTAAGATGGAAAGAAACGCAAAATTAAACACTCACTGCTAATGGAATATACAAATCTGGCAATTTAAAAACTGGAAATCTTCCTCCTAATGCTTTATAATACCTTTGATTAAAATACCTTTTTTTTTAATTAGCCATAAAAAAAGGGCAAGAAGGAAAAGAATCGGTCCCAACATATTACAATAATTTGTTGCAAAATTAACTTTTGAAAACAAATCAAATTCAGAACGTAGGAATAGCCATGTATCAATGAATCAAAGTCTCATCTATAACACTGACACACTTAAAAGAACCTCCATTTTTAAGATGGTGAAATAAATTAGATTTTAGAAAAATTATTTTGATATGTTAATTATAATGGCTGACATGAATGGTTTTTAACTACGTAAAATGTTGTAACTTCTAAATTCTACACACATAGTCTTTGAATTACTCTCAGTGAAATCATATTACCTGAAATCATAACTCTGGAACACTAATGTCTTAGTTATAATCATGCCATAGTTACCTTTCTTTTGAATAAACACATTAACTTCTCATCATATCTGTTATTTTAAGCTCCGAATAACATGGAATAAATCATGTGATTAAGGATATTGAAAACTGTAAGCGGATAGCTGCACACAAACTGATTACATCACTTTATTTCCCATACTGTTATTTCCTTTACAAATATTTGTATTTTCTTATTTTATAACATTTTTAAATCTAATGAAAAAATAATTACACTTACTACAACTGCTTTTAAAGGCCGGTGTCATCTTTAGGGATAGAGTCCTCTTAAAATCAGAAATGCATACAATTTTATGTTTCAAATTTTACTGGCTCAAAGATAATAATATGCATCTACTTGAAAAAAATCATACAATGTTGCTATGTTGGATTAAATTATACACATGATTAATGAATATCTGTAATTTGGAGAATTAAGTCCATTTATCCTCGCCAGATGAGAAAAAAATCGTATGATTCTTAACATTTTCATCACACCATTCAAAATGTACATTATATAAATAACGTAACCTGAGACCTACTCCAATTATCTGAAAAATTACCAATTAAAGCAGGAATCTTCACAGTTAAGCAGCATCTTAAAAAAGTTTTTTTTTGTACATTTATTCCTTAACCACATTAAGATCGTTTCCTGGGCTTCTTATACAGGAAGAAAAATCACTTGTTTTGGAGCAAAGAATATATCAAAAACACAAAGTAATCCAATAGACTATTTTTCCTACATTATGGCCAGGCAATAGACCCTACTAAACATGAAAGGCTGACATTTATAGGTAATTCAATAGTCAGATGATGATTCTTCAGTAGTTTCACAGTAGCACAAGTTTTCACATCACTTAAAACCACTGGTAAACCTATAACACATTTTCTGTTTCCCTATGGGTATTTTTTTTTTTTTAATCTTTAACCCTAAAAGGAATATCTTTTATCTGTCAGCAGTGCAAAAAGCATTCATAATTCAGGAATGTTTTCCTTTTTGCAATGCATGACTTTGAACTCGGATTTTCAAAGATCAGTTAAACATTATGTTTCTTTAAGAGCAGAGCCTTATTTATATGAGCCTGTAGCTTAACTGACAAGAATTTTTAGGTCCCAGAGAAAGTCAGTTTGTATCTTAAATAGTGTAACCTAGCTTCAATCCACATAGACATCTGCAGGAAAGGTACTCAGTCAAATGTGATATATCCAACAACCAAATTCAAGATTGTAAGACTCATCACTGTGCGACAAGAGAAAAATGAAAAGCAAATTGATAAGAGGAAACAAAACATTTATAATTACAAAATTAATTAGTAACAACACATTCTTAAGGTAAACATATGGGATATGTAACATTTTCTATTTAACTCAGTAAATATTTAATAAAACTCTAATACGTGAATACTGAAACACAGTGAACATCATATTTGATGGGATGCCAGGGGACTTCGTATAATAAATACCAAGAAATTTGTTCTCTAACTGTATGACTGTACTAAATATTGCTCATATAGTTGATCCATTTTTTTTTTAAGTAATATTTCATTGAGTTTTTGGTAAAAGCTTACACAGCAATTTAGGTTCCCATTTGACAATTTCTGCACATATTGCTCAGTGACATCAGTTACATTTATCACAATGGGTCAACATTCTCTTTAATTGTGTTCTGTTTGTTCCGTTTTTAATACTCTAGTTTCCCTGCCCCCTTATCTTCTCATCTTTGCTTTTGAGTAATTGTTTACCTTCTGATCTCATACAAATGGTTTTTAAGTGTACACCAATCTTACAGGTAATATCCTTTATTTTGTGTGCCACTCTGCATTTTTGCTAAAAGGTGATCTCAGGAGATGGGCTCGGTTCTAGGTTTAATGAGCGTCTCCGGGCAATAATCTCAGGGAACCCCCTGTCCTCTACTGTTCCAGTTTGTCTGGCCTTTTTTTTTTTTTAAGAATTTGAATTCTGCTCTACATTTTTCTCTTTAATTTATTACTATCTGGGATCATCTATTGTGAACCCAGTCAGAATGGTCAGTGGTGGTAGCTGGGCACCATCTAGTTCTTGTAGTCTCAGGGTATATGAGGTCATGGCTAGTGAAGACTTGTTTCTTCTCTGAGCTTTTGGTTACCTTCTTACTGTTCTGCTCCTGGCGAATAGAGACCAGCAGTTAGATGGCTGCTTGCAAGCTATTAAGACCCCAAACGCTACTGACTTCGCTAGGATGCAGATCATGATTTCTGTGAACTATGTTATGCCAATTGTCTGAGTTGTTCCATGAGACTATGATAACTCATATATTTTATTGTCTACGTATCTCTAAAAAGTTATCAATACTAAATGAAATTTAAATTATCCAATGTTAAATGAAAATAAGGACGCATTAATGAAAAATTAACCTACAGTCAAAATGTCCAGTAAAATAGGTAAAGTATTTTGACTCATATATTTCTTAAGTTAACAAACTTATAAGATCTTAAAATCACATAATTGTTTAAGGGCAACTGGTATAGTAAGCTCATATATACTACTATATTAACAGCAGGACTGGGCAGTGTTTCTGTTGTACACAGGGTCATCGCTATGAGTCGGAAGTGACTTCGACAGCATCTAATGACAATAACAACAATAGCACTTACAATGTGCAATTTACTATTTGTAAGCACTTTATGGAGCCCTGGCGGCGAAGTGGTTAAGAGCTCAGGCTGCTAACCAAAAGGTCAGCAATTTAACTTCACCAGCTGCTCCTTGGAAACCCTATGGGACAGTCCTACTCTGTCCTGTAGGGTCACTAGGAGTTGGAATTGACTCGACAGCACACAACAACAAGCACTTTATATTTCTGAACCTCCTTAATGCTCAGAACAACCCTTCACGACATATATGAGGAAAATGAGGCTCATAAGTAGGCAGTCTGGTTCCACGGTCCATGCCCTTAAGGCGTGCCCTTATAAGTATCATAGTAAAACATGACTTTTTAAAATGACAAGACATGACATGCATTGACACTGTGCCTGGAACAAATATGCAAAGTCGTCTTATTTGAGCATACACAAATACCATAGTGTTATATAAAATTATTATGGTTGTAACAAATGGTCATCTGTATCACATTTGTGGAAGAAAAGGCCTGGCAATCAACTTCGATGAGACAACAGCCATTGAAAACCCTATGGAGCACAGTCATACTCTGACATGTATAAGGTTACCATAAGTCAGAATTGACTCAACAGCAACAGGTTTGGTTTTTGATTTTGGTACCATTATTTGATATCTTATATGTGCAAAGGAACAAAATCAAAGTAATGTTTACCCATTCTAAAGTTTGAATACTCTGTTTGAACTAAACAGTCACGTATGTACACATACACATATGTATGACTTTCTGAAAGTCCCTGTGTGATGCAAACAGTTTGCACTCAGGTGGTAAATGAAAGGTTGGCAGTTTGAACCCACCCAGCGACACTGCACAAGAAAAGGCCTGGCAATCCACTTCTGTAAAGATTAAAAAAAAAAAAAAACCCTATGGAGCAGTTCTACTCTGCAACACATGGGGACACCATGAGTCAGAACCGGCTGGGCAGCAGAACAACATCATCATGATTTTCCTGTGGGAAAATATGAGGATTTCAATAGAACTGAACTTCTTAAAATCAAGCATAAAAATATGTATTTTCTTTACTGAAATGTTAACATCAAGCTTAAATGAATAATCATACAGATCAAGTAATCATTCATTTTGCTTTTAATGTGAACTAAAAATTACTCTTTTTAACTGGCTCAATTATCCTGCATATAAAAAATTGACGACTAGTCTAGAGTTTAATATAAGAATTGGCAAATCCAAATAATCTCATTCAGCAACTTGCCAACTTAAAATGTAAGCGATTCATTTCTAATTGCATGAGTTGTTGCTCACTGAGGCAAGTTTTTTATTTCTTTTTCAGTGAATAATGTTTCATATTTGGTTAAATACAGGAAGTTATACCACCAATGGAATGCCATTATTGATAATGAGAGTTAGTTATTCCATACTCCCATTGAAAAATAAATTAATATATCAACACACTCTATAACGCTTATATAAACTAAAACTACTAGCTAGCAGAAAGTGAAAAAAACATATAATCGGGATAATTTTATACCATACATAATCACTCTTCACAGAAATTTTATGACTCAGTATGGAATGGATTATAGTAAATGTATTTCACACATGCTATTTCTTATTCAAAAGGAAATTCAGAATAGGATATAGAGAAGTTCTAGCCAAATCTTCATTCAAATCCAGCATTCATGGACGCCACTGTTATTGAAAGACATTTCCAAACAGATAGCTATGGACTTCATTTTCCTTTAAAATAATATGTCTTTCACATCTGTTCCAACTAAAACATTCATGTTCTTAAACTTTACCAAACTGCCTTATGTTTAGTTTTTAAAACACTGTAGTTTTATTTTGTTTTATATTAGTTTATACCTAATTAAGCTC